>NW_028277811.1:0-300000 GCF_059751315.1 Micrasema longulum | reverse complement strand
GTGAAGAAGTAATAGAATGTGAATGTTTCTTCTGTGCCTGATACTGAGCCAGTGTAGTTGCGTGCAATATTCGGTTATGTAGTCGAATTGGCGAAGATTAAAGATAGAACGTTTACAAACATACTGCCATCGTTCCAACTTATCAAGCAGTTCAGAATTAGCATTTGGATAACAAACATTAGCATAATCAAGGAGTGGAGAAATAAAATGGAAGCTGGGACCATCCAAAAATTCAAAAACCTAGTTTTATCTGCCGTCTTCGGACGTACGGCATAAAAGAATGATAGATAATTCAGAAAAATGGAAAAAACGCCAAAAAAGAATATTCAATTTTGATAATTTTTCTAAAATAAAATAACCAAATTGGTTCTGTTTTGGGGTGTGGAAAACGAGACAGCCGAACGTAGATTTTGTCGATTTTAGCTGAGCAAAACTAGTCCAACATGCGGTTGTCTTTTACGCACAGTATCGGGGAGGTATTTGCGAGAGAGTGACAGAAAAACAATGCTCAGATACTTATTCATCAAAATTGTCTGGCCTCGCATATCTTTTTAAAAGTTCTGAGGAGGACTGTACACTGTACAGTGTTCAATTTTTCTTTCCATGCTTTTTCTACATTCTTTCGGTGAAAACTTCTTCGCTATCTGTAAACGAAAATTTTTAGGCAAATAGGCATATCCAATATATTGCTATTACTCGGCTTTTAAATTTAATACCACAATAATAGCAATGAGTGTAGCGAATTCATTCCAGTTGGAGTACAATTGGTGAAGCCAATTAACACCAGTTTGTACGTAATTGGTGTACCAAGTATATTCGAGTTGTTGAACCCAGTTCGTATGAGTTATTGGACACAATTTATATGAGTTTCATTCGAGACTTAGACCATACTTATACTTGAGACTCGTAATTTCAAAAGTCTCGATATATTTTCAATATCTATGTACTCTCGAGAAGCTAGTATTAAATTTCGTGACCAGCCGTATGACTCTAAACGCTCTCTAGGGGGTAGACATGGCGTTGCTAGCACGTTATTTACATACTGATTAAAAATATTACGATGACAATATCATAATATAAAATATAAAAATGAAGGTAGAATTTTTCAATCTCAGTGCTTGTTCACGCAATATCTCGAATCCAAACCAAAAAAATATACTCGCCAGGTCAAAATTGCATTTTTTTTATTAGACTGAGGCTGGATCAGCGCCGAACTGCTTGAATTTAGATTGAGATATAATATATAGAGATAACAATCCATACAAATATGAGCTAAAAAGGCTTCCCCAAAAGACAGGGATTGATTAGCGGAGATAGCAAGTATCGTCACGTCAACTTTGACAAGCAAAATGAGTTGTACAGTAAAACTGTATTTAGTAGCCTTACGGGTCATGTACAAGACTAAGGTGCTTAGAAAAAAATGTTTTTGTTTGTTTTGGAAATGGGATGTTTGATCACTGACTTTGGTCATTTACCTTTATGAATGAAGTCCATGAACAATGGCGCGTGATAACTACTTTTAACGACAGTGTGGATATCTGTTACGGATATCCCATCTTTCCTGCATTCTGCTTCAAGATTATGGCGCTGTAAACTGAAAAATGGGCACTGAAATAACATATGTTCGATACTCTGTGAAGAAATATCATCGCATGGACAATAGTCATATAGGTAACTTCTCATAGCTCCGTGTCCGGTAAAAATTTGGGTGGTTTCGAAAGCACTTTGGTGATGACGACGGAAGTTTGCTGCATCAGCCAGCGTTGGGAAAAACATTTTAGTGATTTTACCTGTAGAAGAAGCGCGGTAATGATCCTCCCAACGCTGCTGCGTATTTTGTTTTATACAGCGTTTAACAAAGCTAAGGGGAAATTCTGGGATAAAAAGTTTTACAAGTTGCGGCTGCATGTCCTCTTATGATACCAGCATTTCCTCTTATCCAGCATGTTTGAATAATCATCCCTCTGAATTTTAGATGCTTAATTTTACTCTGAATATCTACAATAGAATATCTAATTACTAATGATAAAATTAATATTCATATAGTGAACTTGCAGCTATTAATTTACGAAGAGGAAAATTTATCTAGTACACTTCGACACGCCCAGTGTAATGTAGATAATGATTTTTTTCATGATTACATAAACGTATGTTTATCGTAGGTATACTGGTAAAACCCTCTAAATGACATTTTTGAAAAAACAAATTAAAAATGCAGTTATATCTCTGGGGTTTAATTTTAATGTAAGCATTTATAAAAACCCACAAAAAGTAATTTTATAAAACGTTGTTTGGTGAAATCCAGTATCGAAGAATATCCACAAAAATAGGAGCACTCAGGTGATTGTGAGTCATGCGCACTCAACCAGGAGTACAGTAAGAAACGATTTGGTGATTCCAATACCACGTACAGCGGTATTCCAAAAATCATTTCTATATAACGGACCTAAACTATACAACCTGATACCGTCATTTTGGAGATCTGATAAACCATCAGTACTGAAAAAAAAATGGTTGATAGACATTGGAAGTAAGGAATCGGAGAATTTATTGAGGATAGTATGCTAAATATTATGCTATCCCATTGAATCATCTATAAATTTATTGTATTTTCGCATGTGCATATATATTGTGTATGAATGTGTGTATATATATGTATATGTATGTATATGTGTGTATATATGTATGTATGTGTATATGTATGTACGAGGTATGTATGCTTTATATTTGTGTATTTAATTGTATTTTTACATTTAATGTAAACTTAATTTTTTTTTCTTTTCTTCTCTTTTGGGCTGTAACTGTTTTTTCTTATTTCTTCAATATTGTTTTTTTTATTTATGGGAAAAATATTCGTAAACCATATTTGCCGCAACAAATCGGTTTCTTAGAACAGGCATTTGCCCATATAGGAACCGATTGCAACATTAGGCATACTAATATTTCTGGCTTGCCGACCCTTCATATACTGAGCCTACTCCTAGTACAAGCAGAATTTGACAGAGTGTTTTTTGTGCCATTTTTGTAATAATGTATGTATAAACTAATAAATTAATAAATAAAAAAATAAAATGAAGAAGTCTAGTGCTTTCGGATTTTGGATACACAAAAATATTTTCTTACGTGCGTTAAAAATTAGAGCATTAAAGTTTACTGCGGAGTTTCTTGAAAATGTATTTAAAAAATGTTCGAAATGACAGGCGCCGTGGCGCAGTTGGTTAGACGGCTAACTGTGAAATTGGCATCACAGGTTCGATTCCCGCCAGTTGCAAAAAAGAAATCCAAGAAAGATTTTTTCTCAATTGAGTGGTGTTGTGGTGTATTTTTCAAAGCTTCCTTCCACATCCTTTCTTTCCCACCTGCTGACAAGCCGCTGAAATAGAGGCTCAGCGGGTTATTCCTTTAAAAAAAAAAAAACGAATTTGAACGAAGTCATTAGTTCTTCCAAATCAACCAATTATATAGTGTCGTGACTAAGGATTTTACTTTTTCAAATGAAGGAATCCCTAAAATGCCAGGTTTTTCAGAAAAGTGCATATCTTAGTTAAAAATCGATGGAATTTGAAAAACAATTCGATAATAAAAATGCCTGTCATATTATCATATGGTAACTTTAGTTCTGACAGCTTTCCGATTTACGGGAAGTCAATTCATCAATCAACAGAACTCATCGAGGTGAACTTGTGACGTTACACGCCAAGTTGTTTTAAAATTACTAAACTTTAAAAATTCATTGTTCCGGTAGTGTTTAGTATAAAACAGCATTTATCAATAGTACCTTTTGATGGACTTGATCGTGCCATATCTTTCTCGATATTCCTCGTTTTCTGCATCCATCAACATTCGCATGGTAGATCCTTTTAGCCGTTCCTTCGCTCTACCTGTCCAAACCAACACAGCATCTCTTTCTTGATTCTGTTGGTAATGCATGTCTCAGACTTACACAGTTCACGGATCTTGACATTTGTGCACCTATCGTACATCGTTTTACCACACATCCGCCTGAGGGATCGGACCTAGACAGCATTTAATCTACTTCCATTTTTTTTTCCAATTCCATCCTTCGCGTTGGCACTAGAACTCCATTATAAACTGCTAGATTTTCCTCCTGTGATAAACATTTGTTTGCCAAAGTAGATTTCATTGCACCGTTAATCCTGTTCCCGGCACTCACCCTCCTTGTAATGTCTTTCTCAGTCTTTCCATCTCTAGTAAACATACTTCCTAGATACACAAATTCTTCTACCTGATTCAGAATATCTCCGTTCACTCTGATCTCACATTTAGTTATATATATTTACATCCCTTTCAAAAACCATCACTTTCGATTTATCAACATTTATAAGCAAATCGCTTTCCTCGCATACATCGTAGACTTTTGTTAAATCAGTAAAGGAAATAATGCATTTAGAGGGTTTTGTCAGCATACCGACTATATAATATGTACATGAGAGCAAATACTTAACACTTGCGCAATACATTATCCGCGGGTTAGCTTGGATTCAGACCGCTTTTTATAGGAGCTTTTATTCTTTATTATTATTCATATACATCATTATTCATGACGGCATTGTTACGTTTTTTATTATTATGTAATACTAACACACAAAACAGTATAAACGTATGTTCATAATAATTTACACGATGCATAAATAAAAAAACTCTATTATGTCGAACTGCTGTTTAAAGTGGCTTGTAATAATATTTAGAACTTGTCCAAATTTTTGTAGGCATTTACGACCTGTTAAATTTGTAATGTAATGTTTAGATAGTTGTACAAATAAAATATAGCATGATTAGAATGACAGTTATCAGGAAAACTGACGACATAACTTTGTAGTAACGTCTTAGGAGTGATTTATATTGACACACGAAAAATCATTCGTATTTGGAATGTTAATTTTTTTTTTTTATACAATGCTTGATTAAATTAATATAAATATATAAAATCAGCTTTAAAACAAAAAAACCTAAAATTAACCTAATTATTAACGACGTTCTTACAAGGTTACATCATTTTGCAAAAACGTTAGATATGGACAAATTGATCAATGTAATTTGATCGAATAAAAAAATAGTTCGTTTGATAATGTTCACGAAAAAAGTATAAATTTCTTACTTTTTGGTGAATAATTGTATTCAACACACTATAATAGGCCTGTTTTTGCGTTTTTAAAAACAGATTTTCATGTTTCCATGAAAAAACTGATTAAATCTATTTGATTGGTACATTTTTTTAATTTTATTTTTTAAAGTTTTATTTATTTTAACAAATCAGTAACATACATAATTGTATTTTTGTTCCCGCAAAGCCGACGCTTTTCTGCGGGTTACATTACATTATAATTTTTTTATTTTACAAGTAAATACATAGTTTAATAATAAATGAAGAATAAAATATATTTTTATGCACACTTAAGTTTCACTTGCTGTTTTTAATAATTTTTCGACTATTTTCAAAAATGAATTTAGGTTTTTTCCTCACAATTTTTAGCTGGTATTAAATTAAACAGTTTTGGTACTACACTCCCCATTGTTCTATCTCCATAGTAGTTCTTCTGTCGTGGCACCGTCAGCTGCTGTGCCGATACTTGTCATGATCAGTAATTTTCCATCACCATTGACATGAGTTTGACAGCTGTCATTTTAATCAAGCTAAATTTTAAGGACTGTAGTTATACCTTAACTAATAAACAATATATTTTCAAAAATAATTTAAAAAACAAAACATTGTTATAAAAACCAGACGCTTTCCGACGACACTCTATGTACCTATATGGATGTTTGTTTTTAACAAAAATCATCGCCAACCCACGAAACGATGCGATATACCCAGCATCCCTAATGTCTGCAGTCAACTCATTAAACATCTTAAGTCCTTTATGCTACAGATTGTTTTAAGTGGCGTGGATTCTTGTTTTGGGAATTTCGAAACCTTCACCTCCTCTCGTAGGATAACGATTTGTTATCACGCAACAGCACAAAACACGTATTCGGACAATAATATATTTTAAAATTTAAATATGGCCACTTTACAAACTGTGAAACATTCACAATTATGCCTATGCTTGAACGTGCATTTTAAATTTCGTATAT
This sequence comes from Micrasema longulum, assembly GCF_059751315.1. Classification (NCBI taxonomy): domain Eukaryota; kingdom Metazoa; phylum Arthropoda; class Insecta; order Trichoptera; family Brachycentridae; genus Micrasema; species Micrasema longulum. The sequence continues at coordinate 293,904 of NW_028277811.1, read as the reverse complement.
TTTTATCGGTATTCGTGTTATGTGATATTTTCATATTACGTAAAAAAAACTCTAAATGCCTTCTGAGTTTTCGGGCATTTGTAATATTTTCTTTATAACTGCATTAGCTGTAAGTTTTTGAAAGTGAATTACAAATAAATAAATTGCTTTCTCGCTGGGTGTACTGGGTATAGACCGGATATCCTTAACCTCTGATTCAACAGCCGGAAATATCAAATGATGATAATAGCACGAATGGATAATAATATCAATACGACTTTCGTTGTTATGTTGTGAACCAACCTTTGTTTGTATTAAGATTACACTTAACGTAATTCTCACTTAAACTTAATCAAAGAAAGAAAAACCCTTTGTCGGGGAAATCGTCACTTAATATTAACAAGGACATTCTAAAACATTCAATTTTAATATTATTTAGAATTATTTTTCACTTAACCTTAAATATGACACCTAGAACAAAGTGGTACATAAATCCATTTTTTTGAGAGAAACATATTAGTGATTTTTCAATAAGAGGCTTCAAAGTAAATTTGTTTTCTAAAATTTGTTGACACACATTTTAAAAACCTTTCGAAGTTAATGTATGTTTTCTTTCTGTATTTAACCTCTGACAGTAACAGTAACAACAAATACAATATTAACAGATTACAACAGCGATGGAGAATACCTTAAATAAGGAAGTCTAGGCATTTACAGGGCTTATGACCTGTCATTGGCTGGTTTAAGTGGCGACTTTACACACGGTAATATTCACCATTCTACCTTTATATTTTTTATGTTTTTTATTTATTCATATTTTTTTCCATTACAAACTATATTTAATAATAAAAATAATGTGACCTCACTGGGGTTACCCATGCCGAGGACACTTAACAATATACTTTTTTTTATAAATATTTTTACATTTGAGAATAAACAAAGAAAACTAACTTAATAAACAAAGATAATTTAAAAAATGTTCAGTTTTAAACACCAGGTATTTATGTAGGGGAGGGTGGGGCATGATGGGGCCTTTAAGGTAATACGTCAATAAAACGCGTTTCTTTTTTTAAATCGTTTAAAAAAGTTTATTTTTATAAACTTTGATCTTTAATCTAACGAACGTGTTACAAAAAAACTAAAAATAAGGTAAAAAAAACTAGTGAAATAAATCAGTTCAAAACAGTCGTAATTATCCCGTCTTGCCCCACTGGTGGGGAAAGATGGGGTACCGCCTACTGCGGTTCGCAACTAGGACAGACAAGGATGGTGTCTTGTTTTTTTTTTGTTTACTCCAGCGCATGAACAGTGTGCCCAGCTCTGGCACATTTGACACGCTATCCAGCCTTTATTTGACTCAACGTATGACCCTCTACAAAACAGGCACTGTGTATCATCTTCATCATTTATGGAAGAATAGTTACGTCTTGATCGTTTCGATGGCTACTTCATTTTCATTAAAAACTGTTTGTTTAGGACCTAAAAGAACCTTCACTTTATCTATCCTGTTATTATTTTGCCTGGCCAACATAACTTTTCGCTCCAAAGTAGTTTGAGGAATTGAATAAAATCTTGCAGCTAGTTTATATCCTTTTCTCCCTTCTAAAATGTCTTCTTTATCTCGATTCATGCATTCCTTTAACCGACTCCCCCTCTTAATCTTTCAAACGTAGTTTCGGTCCATATTCTGCTTACACAAAGAAAATAAAAACTGTTACTACATTGTGTTCAAGCAATGAGGTAAGATGGGGTACCGATACCCTGTCTTGCCCCTTTTACTATGCTTGTTAACAACGCTTATTGTTTACGAAATACAATTTCTCTGGAAATAATTGATGAACTTACTGTAAATTACAATACTTTGAGCTTATAAAGCGACCATCGGCTAGTTAAAATCACGATATGCTTCCTTTAATGTCACAAGCAGCAAAACTCGATAAAATAACATAAAATTTTCGAAAAACACGTTTAGTATCGCTGCGTATCGGAGCGTGCACACATGTCCGCTGCAATTGCATCATTGGTGGAAGATCTAAGAAGAGCATCAAATGGCGTAATGTGCTCGGAGCTACTCGGCAGATTTCGGCTTTTATCGCAGGGCCCCATCTTGCCCCACTACCCCATCATGCCCCACCTTCCCCTACATCTATATTATTTATATTACAAAACGCACAATGAAAGAACAAAAACATAAAATAAGCTATACACTTGTGGAGCAGTTGATTCAATGTTGGTTTGAACATTTATGTTCCTTTAACTCTTCCATCTGTTGATGTTTTGTAAGAGCTTAAACCTTTATTGATGTGTTTGAGATTCGTCTGAATTATTTCACTCACATACTAGGAAACGCCAGAAAAAATTGATTGATTGGTAGATTCATAGACAATGGTGGATTGATAAATAATAGGTTTATTTTTTTATTCATTCAAAATTACGCTTGTTTAAATATCAATGAACTTATTAAGACTTTTTAGGCTAAGCCCATGTAAAGTCATAATAATCAACTATAAAAAGAACGTAGTAAAATTAATTAAATTAAATTATAATGACATGTGATGCAATAGAATAATAATCCAGAAAAACTAAGTTTAAATAGTAAAATTCCAAAGAAGACAATGTGAAAAAAAATCAGATATAAATATTAAAATACAAAATTATATAAATTTTTTGATTCACACGTAATCAAATATACAAAATAACAGTATCATTAATAAAGAAAAAAAAAACATTGAAATGATAATTGACTCAAAGTTTCTAAAAACTTACTCTATACTGTTGTTGAAAATGAGAGTAATAAATAAAAATAAAATAAAGAGTAATAGTTTGTATGAAGAAAAGTCGGACCCTGTTTTGTTTTAAAATATTGTGAGACAATTTTACCGTAGTGTTCGAAAAAGTGCGTGCTAATTATCGACAAGTTGTGAAACTTAAAAAACAACCATTAGAACTTGAGATTCGCAGCAGAAAAAACAAAGAAAAATAACTCGCAACAAAGCAAAGTTAGATCGAAAAGATAATATTTGTTTTGTACTTAACTAGCCAATGTCTTTATTAAGAACAAGGCCGAAATAATGCAAACTGATCTGTGACAACTAGAACAATTAAGATCGCTTTAGAATACCCACGAACTTACATTGCCAATATTTGTAGGTACACGTTTTAACTGGTCAAAAGACAATGCTTTTGTTGCAAAATTGTCACCTATTTAACAAAATATATTATCTTATAGACCCTGAGGAAGTAAATTAAAAAAAGCAATAGCTAAAGACAATGAGTAGTAGTGTTTCAGCCTTTAAAATGGCGATGCAATAATTTGTGCAAGTTAAGTCTGGATTACATTTTCTCGTGTATTCGGGAGCCATCTAACGTGTATCGCTTAAATGGCTATTGTACGTGTAGAATTAAATTGCTCTCATGTGTTGTGTTGAGACACTTCACCCCTTAGTCGCGCCTACTAACGTCACTTGACATAAACATTTTCGTCGATATCTTATGTATGGAACTGTCCAATTTTGTAACGCTACAAAATGGCCCCTGAGTAGCGCCTGCAAACGTCACCCAACATAAACATTTTAGATTTCATTGTAGTATCTCGGCTACGCCATAAATAGCTTATAAAATAATTTGGTTTGTTACGGTTATTACTGGGGGGGATAGTGTCATCTATGTTCACGATGTTCCGTATTTAAACTATGGTTGAATTATTGTTTTGTTCCACTGTTCTATCCTGCGCAGTCGCTGCGGTTCATGAGCTGGGACAGGACAATATTGTCTTGTCTATTGTATAGGTATTGTCGTATTGTGAACTCTACTTAAGACTGATTACCTTATCCTCCAAACGACAAAAATGATCAGAATACGCTTCATTAAGGAAGTTCAGTGCAACGGGAAATTGGATTCCAAAAAGTGATTTCTCACACGCGGTAAAAATTAGAGATTTAATTGTACGGCGAAGTGTCGAAAAAACGAACTACATCACAAGTTCTTGCTTATCAACCGATAAACTACAGTATTGGATAGATTTTCAGTTTCCGGAAACCCAAATCACCAGTCACGATAACTCACCGAAGAGAACTAATGAAGTCACGGGCGGAGTAATTTCAAAATTACAAAACTTTAAAAATCAAAGAATGAGAATACGATACATAACATTTTTTTTGGCTTTGTGTGATGGTCTATTAACAAATATTATTTTTTTAATCCTTTGAACTTCCTTGTTGGAATTGTTGTTATGCGGATAGAGAAAAAATGAATAATTAAGACAATGCGTTTATATATTATTATTATTTAAATAAAGCCAGGGCAAAACAATTTTATCTACTGGGTTTCATTGTTTGAAGATTTCATGTAATTTATGTTTGGCATTCAAAAAATCTACACGATCTAAAAAAACGTGAATTTCGTTCATTTTGTAATAAAACTGAGAATGTTGAAATATTGTTATCTTGATGAAGGCATTTGACATTATGTCGTAACGCATGCAAAGCGTTCCACTCTGTATAAAATTAGTAGGTGTTTTTTTGTGCAATAATTAGACCGTTGGATAACTTAAATAGAGCCATTTTCGTAAATTATACCTTAAGGGCGCTTTCGAAAAATGATTCTTCGTGATTTGGTTATTTATTGCTTTTTGCTTATACACGGTTTTTCAGGGCCAGACCGCGAAACTTCAGAGGAACATTCCTCATGGTGAGCTTTAAAAAAAATCCTAATTAAATTATTTCAAAAAATCTTTTTTTATGATAATCTAAAAATTAAGTCAATCTTTAATTTCTCGGACAAGCAGTCCCTCCACAAACCCCTACCCCTCTCCTACCCGGCCGCTTCACTTGCCCGCGTCTTGTGCGTATCGCTTCGTTGGTCAAATACGTTTTAATCTCAATTTTATTTTGTTGAGGATGGGTGGGGGAACGAACTTGTCCGAGATATTAAAGATTTAGTACATTTTGAGAGTACAAAAAAAAAGACATCTTGGAAAAGTTTTATTACGATTTTTTTCAAAGCTTACCATGAGGCATGTTCCTATGAAGTTTCGCGGTCTGGCTCTAAAAAACCGTGTAAATACAAACTTTTTAATTTTTTTTTTTTAGTTTTTACATGCCTAGTGTTCTATGGTTATTTGTTTTCATTTTTGTCACGGGGTTTTCAATGTCGATATATTTTCCCGCAGTGGCCTAGTTTTTTATTACTTCTTCTGTAGCTCAATAACTGATGTTTATTGACGTCGATTGAAAGACCTTTACCAACTTGACCGATCACAGGAGAGGTGGATTTGTTTTAAGTTAATAGGATGGTACACAAAAAAAAAAAGTAGACTAAAAACAGTTTATACGACCCAAAATAGTTAAAAAACACAATATTAGAAACATAGAACACAGTACTATGCAGTATTTATTTATAACTATCAATATCAAAAAGATTTAAGTAATGTTTTTAAATTGCAATACTTAGATTTGCTATTCGATTTTTCGTCTTTTAGGTCACCGGGCAGTTTATCGAATCGGGGATGGCCAATATTTTCCAGAAACTTTTTGCTAAACTTCGTTGGGTGAAATTTAAAAAGGTTTGATATTCGTGTATTGTGGTTCTGAATATCATGATTGAATGTGTATTTAAAATTAAAATTATAACAACAAAACGCGGATAGAACGCCACATCACTCTATCTTTGCATACAGATCTCGCTTCCTCTTCATTTATACATCTTCTCATGCACGCGCGCCGATTATTCCGACCTTTGACATGTCCATTCTCAAGTATTTGTTGGATTTGGTCGTGCCATGCCTTTCTCGGTCTTCCTCTATTTCTGCATCCATCAACATTCGCATTGTAAATATTCTTAGCCGTTCTTTCGCTGTCCATTTGTTCTACATGTCCAAACCAGCGCAGAGCTCCTTTCTTGATTTTGTCGATAATGCTCTTCTCAGCCTTACATAATGTACTGATCTCAACATTTGTGCATCTATCGTACATAGTTTTACCACACATTTCGACAGCATTCAGCCTACTTTCATCCCTGTTTTTTTCCATGTCCATACTTCGCTCCCATACATCAGGGTCGGGACAAGGACTCCGTTGTGAACTACTCATTTTGCCTCCAAAATTAAAATTATTATTATTAATAAGTCTATCAACCATGCGGCTCGACTGTGGAATCATCTCGCATCCACCATCAACGCACTTTTCCCCCTTTTCAATTGTTTCAAGAAGCTAAACTTTTAGATCTAAGACAAATATATTGTTTTCAATGTTTAAAATATATATTTAAGAACCAAAATTTATTTACAAGTAATTTACATAGATCAAGTCAAAGAAGGAATCGTGTGTTAGAAATACCACATTGTAAAACGAATCTCGCACAGAGACATGCAAATTTTGTAAGCCCAAAAATTTTTAATTCTTTTTTTACTGATAATATTTCATTGATTCTAAACTTTCAAAATTTTCCTTCTTTTAAAAAACATGTACTATCCTGGATTCAAACTAAAGATATGAACTCTTTTAATAATAAGGAATATTTTAATGTTTTTTTTTTAATATTTTTTATTTCCTTTTTTAATTACCATAAAAAAATACCATATTATCTTTTAAAGAATTTTATATTTTTTCTTTTTTATGTTATACAAACATATTATAACTGTCCATTATTTACTATAGGAGCAAAAATTCATTAACATTTTTTTGTATACCCACAAACAGGCCATGCCTTTGTGGGATTTTTTGTTTACTATTTTTCTATTAATATGTATTTCATTGATATGTAATTATGCTTTATTTCTTAATTACTCTGTTTTATTACTATGTTAATTGTAAAAAAACAAAAAAAAAAAAATATTAAAAAAAAAAAAAAAGATGTTACTACATTATCTCTGTTTAAATCACGTCTGAAGAAACATCTCCTTTCTCTTCCTTAATCTCTCCTCCTTTCCTTTTTCCTCTTTTTTCCGTTTTCTATTGTGTAATAGTTTTGATTTAAGGTAATTTATAAACAAATACGTTTATTTCTATTTGTATAAATCTTTAGCTTTTTAATCTTTTTTTCTATTGAATATGTTCTGTAACTTGAATAATAAAAAAAACTTTTATTTTATTGGTTGGTTGTAAGAAATTGCCATTTGGTAATAAGCCCGCCAATGTACAAATAACATTATGTACAAACAGTTAAATAAATAAATCAACAGTCACATGAAGACCTGAAAAGTATTCTGCCTAGAGAGTTAAATAAAGTATTTGTCTACATGTATTTGCGAATACTCAAAATATTGATTTGTGATTTCCTTTATCAATTTAGTTTAGACCAACACATAAGTGCGCCGTCTACCATAACCGACATATTTATTAAGTAATTCTTTCGAATCATTATCGCCGGAGGCGTTCGACCTTGTGCATTTCATTTTTTATAAAGCCGAACCGCTTCACCCATAGATAATAATCGTTTCCGCACTTTCTCTATGGCCATTCCTAGCCGTAAACCAGAATGCATTCTTTTTGCTAGGCTATTATTACTTTAATCTTGTGCCGATTAGAACAACACGATTGACACCAAAATGCTGTGATAATAACACCGAAAAACGCATAACTGTTCCGTTCTTTGCGAATTTGATATCACTTTGATAAATATTCATAAATATAAAGAAATAAATGTCTAAGACATGCTCACCTTTGAACATGTTTTTTCTTGCATGTAAATTTTATCTGGGGCATCATAAACACTTGTTCCTAATAAGATTTCCAAAAAGAAACGTACTAAATATAATTACAGTGGTGCCTCGCATAACGAACGCCTCGCACAGCAAACGCTGCACACAACGAACTTCCTTTTCGTTCATTTCACGATTCATACAACGAACTTCGCTTCACACAACGAACTTCGCTTCACACAACGAAGTCGCCCACTTCACACGATCACTGCCGATTTATTGCATCCTTCCGCGCAGGCAGTCGTTAGTCACTGAGCAGTACGCTTAACTTACGCACGTGTCGCAGCAATCGTTGAAGAGGATGTTGAGGAGCTTATTGAGGAACACAAAGAAGAGCTGACAACTGAAGAGCTCCAACACTTCTGGCCCAACAACAGGACAATGCTCAAAGGGAAGCGTCATCTGATAACGAGGAGCAACAATCAACAATCAACCAATTCCAACTGCTGACATCAAGAACATCCTGGTCAAATGGAAAGCAGTTCAGGAGTTTACCAATGCCCACTATCCGGATTCCGCTGAAGCAAAAACAGGATCAACGACCTGTACTCCGATACTATGTCCGTTATTTCCGGCAGATGTTGAAGAAAAGAGAGAAACAAACGACTTTGGACAAGTTTTTCACTGCACCATCGGCCAAAAAGCGGAAAATGGATGAAGATGTGCAAGATTCGATTATTTCTTAAAATTAAAAAATGTGTGTTTTTTTCATTATGTTTTTAGATGTATCTAAATAAAAATAATAACAAAAAATTTATCTTTTTTTTATGTCATCTTACCATATTTTATGCTACAGAACGAATTATTTTTATTAACATGTATTGTTATGGGAAAACGCGTTTCACATAACGAACTTTTCGCATAACGAACTTGCTCCTGGAACGAATTAAGTTCGTTGTGTGAGGCACCACTGTATATATAAAAAATATTTGCTTACGACACTAAATAACAACCACGCCATTTCCTCGTGGAAAGATAGATATACAAAAGATAAAGTATTGTTAATATTAAAAGCATCAACTTTGTGGTCAAACAGTTTACTAAATTTATTTATTATTTGCAAAAAAATAGTATACATACTTGAACAGAGAATCTATATAAAACTAATTAATATAAAATGAAAACGGAGTGTTCTTTGTTTATGATAGTCTCCATCTAACATGGCTCAGCCTGTTCTAAGATGGAGATTTTTTATCTTTAGAGCATAAGTAGTCTTATACTAATAAAACAATAACGTAAAAAAGTAAAACTAAAACTACTTAATCATAAATACCTAGCTAATCAAATGAAAGAAATTAAAAATCGTTATTATAGAAATATAAAGAATATAAATGTGCCAAGAATACATGTTACTTAAACATAAATAATATAGTATAATATATAATAAAAAAACAATATAAAGCAATGAACAACATAAAAATATAAATAATTATATAAAGTACTACGTGTTTTGATTTACATATATTTTTTTTTAATCTCTCGCTACACTATTTATATGTGCAGTTATTTTTATTTTAAAATTTGTTTTACATTTTGAGTTTTTTAGTTCGTTTACATAGTGGGTTTTTTATGTTGGTTTAATTGGTGTCCTGGCAAAGAGACGGGTACGTCTTGAAACCGGTAGACATAGAAAAGCCGGTAAGTGGTTAAATATAAACATTTAATAACATCTAGTAAAAGATAGAGCTTATAACATTTAGATTTTGCTTTTTATACATTTATTTTGTACTAGATTTTACCTGCGGCTTCGCCCTGTGGTAGGGAGAAATTAGTTAAGTAGTTAATTAGTTTTGTCATTTATAAACTAACCCGCAATAGGGTATTATCACCCGGGAGGAATATCGGATTTAACATATTGTACATATAAAGGATTTCTCAAAGACTCCTTTAGTGTTTATAAAAGCTCTAATAATCAATAATTTCATTCATAAATTTCGTTTACTATTTTCAACATCTCTGAAAAGCGTTTTTATTCGGTTGGTAATAAATTCGATCATCCAAACCCACCCAACAGTACACCACGAATCGTGCATTTGTTTGAAATGTTGGTAATACCGAATAGATATTGAAACGACGCGTATTGTTCTCTATGATTTTGTCCCTCTCTTTAGCCAACCTTGAAATAAATGGCGACCGTAAAATGGGGCGACATTTAAATCGTAAGGCGACTTTGATCAGTGGATATATTGTTTATATTTATCTCTATAACTACTGATCATTAATAAATTTCGGTCAATTTTAACTGTTTTTTTAATCGTAATACGGAATACGATTTAAATAAAATTGTTATATAACTTTATTTCAAGTAAGATTTCAAGAAGTTTGAAGTGGAATCGTCAAGATAATTTTTTAATTTTTAAAATTTATTAATAGACTTTTTTTAATGATACAAGTAATTTCGTAATTTGCATTGTCTTGACATTACTGGTACTTATATCACTGAGTGTTCATTATTATGATTGTTTTAATATTTTGATTTTTATTTAACGAATAATAAGAAGTTTTCTAAAATGAGCTGAAATTGATCATTTTATAAACATCTTTTTTTTGAGAGTGACATGATTCGAACTTATTAATAAAAGTTTTAAGACAGGGCCTACAAAAAAATATTCTCATTCTGTTTCGATAATAATGTCAGTCAATGAACAAATTCCTATACACAATAATACATTCATTAACTGATAATTTTATTCCATCAAAAAGCAAGGTATATTTTGTTATCTTTATCAATTATTTAAAATATTTCATAAATACAATTTTTTTAATCACCATAATATTTTTCAATTTTAATCTTGATTTATATAAAAATTCCATTTTTTGGTTTACAATAATTAGAAAAATAATTTTTGTTTTATGTGGAATTAAAGTATATTATTTTTGATTATTTCATGAGATTCGACTTAAACGCTTATTAAATACACGCCTAATCATAATTTGCTGATACCTGAGTATTTTTTTTTGCAAGTAATTTACTATCGGAGGATGGATAATATAATTAAAAAAGAAGTGAAAAGTTATATTTATAATTCTTTTTTGTGTAGCACTGACTGAAAACACCGTTTTTTTATAATTTATATGTTTTACTAAAAATATTTACCGATTAAAAATAAAATAAACAAATTATTGTAAAACGTCACTCCCCATTTTATACACAAGAATCGTTTTTTTTTTACGTAAAGCGAAACGTTGATGTAAATATATGTAATTAATTAATATAAAATTGTATTTAGTAGTAATGTTGTATACGTTGTATACTTATATTTTTTATCTAAATAAAGTAAAAAATAAAATGAAATGTTCAAAACAAACGCATAAAATCATGATGTATCAAAGCGACCCCACTCCGAAGGGTTGACTTTGATCACAAAGTTTTTATTATTTTCTCGCTCACACAACATAATATTTTCTCATTTAAAAAATAAGAATTTTAATTTTTCTTTTACGAAGGTTTGAAGTTCGAAATTAAACAAAGTCACCCCATCCCACTTACTCTACTCGAATCATAAATTTTTACGTAAAAACTATCTTCGCATACGATGACGTCAAACTTGGTGACGTCATGAATTGTCTGTTTTTATTTATATTCAAATGCCTAGACTTTAATCCTTTATATCTCCCTTATTTCTTAACGGATTTTAATAAGAGTAGTACCGATTGTCTTGTGATTTTTCAAATTAATTTATTAGCTAATAAAAAAAAACCGTGATAATAGCCCATTACTATAATCCTACATAGATAATAGACGTTTCGTTTTATTTTGCTCTTTATTACTCCTTGTCATTATTTTAGTTAATAAAATTCAATTGTACGCTCTCATTTTTCGGATTTAAATATTTAGGTATACCTTTGTTACGTTTTTTTGTTTAATAGTTCTTAATTTTTTTTTTTTTTATTTTTGTGATTGCCCCACCAGGGTATTGTTACTCTGGTGGGTACTAATAGCATAGTATATAAATATAGCCCAAGGGCTATAATCTCTCTCTATTTCGTTTTTTCTCGAAGTCTTCAGTCGTCACGGAGCGCACTGTGCTTTAAAATAAATTGTATACAGTCCACTATTATCAGATCTTTTATTTAGTAAAGACCGCCGCTATATTTATTGAATTGGCTACAAACACCAGCACACATTTTTCCAGTATATTTATAAACATTTCATTTTAAAGTTCAAATTTTCACCAGTCCATTTTTTTGATGGATGGAAGATTTTGCTTTTAGTTATAAGCTCGTTAAAGTCATTTATACTTTAATTGATTAATTTTAGAGTACCTGCTGTAAACACTAGGAGTACTTTATTGTTTCGTTGCTCTAGTACTTCTTCCAACCAACAAAACAATTTATTGATACCGAGACTGCATAGGTTAGGTAACACTTATGGAACGGCTGCAGACATTCTGTCCAATTCTTTACTATCTTATAAGTCCACAATATCAAGTTTATTTGTAGCTGCTCGTCAAACTATTATTGACAATTCAATTCCATTAAATAAAAAAATACTTACTCGTTTATTTTTATTACCTTATACTTGTTTTTTTATTATATCAAATTGCATTGCAGTATTGGCAAATACGCATTTCATATATACATATTTTTATTTCTTCTTTTTTCGCGATTATATATGCTTGCTTGTTTATTAATTTAACTTAAATTTGTCCTTCTTGCTTACCGTAACACTTTATTTACATGGTTTGCTTTACAGAATTTATTTCATAAGCTTATATCTTTGCATTTTTGTTTATATGCGTTCTGTTTTTTCTTGCATACCTTTGTTTTTATAGTTTTTTTTTACTTTGCAAAACTTTTTATTATATCCTTTCTAACTAATTTCACATATTTTTTCTGCATATTCTGTGTTTATTCTTTTTAGTATGTTAGCATGTATTTTATTTTTATTTTTTGTAAATGCATTTTGGGCGTTAATGAACAAAATAAATAAATAAATAATGTTGTACAAGTTCAAAAGATAACAAATTTTAATTGCTTCAATGGATAAATATTAATTTCATATCGTCTAAGATGAAAACTACTAAAAGCGCTAATCAATAAAAATTTTAATAAGTTTTTTTTGCTATTCTATTGACACCATTACTAACTTTCACGTCCCGACTTGCTAAAAACGTCAGTGTTAAGTAGGGAATCTTAGAGATAAATAATTAAAAATAATATAAATAGTTATGACTGGCTGCTAATGTTATGTTATCAATTGAATGGAAGATTTCATTTGTCCAACGATGTTTGAGTATGTCTAAATGGTTGCAGATTGGCTGGATTTCCTTCCAAGGGAGTTATTCATATTTAAATTTATTTCAACAGAGAGGAAAAACATTTTCGAGGAGGGAATATGGAAGTCTAGGCATTTACAGGGCTAATGACCTGTCATTGGCTGGTTTCAGTGGCCACTTTACACACTGTGTAACATTCAACTGTGTTACTCCACAAAAGTCAAAAGATGGAAGAGTTGATGAAATGCGGATGTTTAAACATGTGCAGAATGGTGAATGTTACACAGTATGTAAAGTGGCCACTTCAACCAGCCAATGACAGGTCTTCAGCCCAATAAATGCCTAGACTTCCATATTCCCTTCTCAAAAATGTTTTCCTTCTCTGTTGAAATAAATTTAGATTTCATTTGTGTTCATATTTGAACGAAAGGAATGTACTGGAAACTGTGCTCGGAATCTTCGCATACCAGTGCGTACGAACCACTTCATAACGGAAACCAATGAGCCTATTATATTACTAAGCGGAATGTCGCGTCAACTGCTGTTTTTGTTTATAAACTTTTTTCATATCTTTGTACGCAAAACCGCTATGTTGTTTTAGACCGCAGAAGTAAAAACAAAACCTTTAACGATCTGACAGTACAAGAGTTTTTGTATTTATTATTTATCTCATTTTATTTGCCAGACATTTGGGTTTATAGGACAATTGAAACAAAATAAAAAAGGCCATTTTACCAGTCTTGAACTTCTGCCATTTCATTGGTGCTTAATTCTTTGCGGTTCCGTGTTTATTTTACGAAATTAATGGCGCGAACATACGAAATTGGACACAATCGAGGAATTCATTACCGGCTGGGAAAACATATTGTTTATTTCTTATTTCAATTAAATAATCAAATACAATAACAGTATTTGCTATTTTATTTTGTTTTTTATTACTTTGGACATTGACATTTTTCACGTCTCTGAGGGAGTTTTTCGTTACAAGACTATCTTACTTTTTAACATATTATTCTCTGGATATTATTATTATTATTATTCTTTTATTAAGGAAACGAACAGTACAGTTACCAATTTTTATATTTTACACAGTTAGACTTAACTCTAATTGTTTGTGCTCAAACCAACAGTGGTACGTGAAAACCAGCACAGACAGAACTTGTAGGTGAGGGGGTCGCCTTTCCTTCTCAAGTCAAACAACTGGTGAACTTTTTTAACTCAAGCACTTTATTATAACAAAGAACAGTTTGTTAAAAATAAAGCGGCGAATCAATGCTGAATCTCCAGATGGTGTCTCGAATTTCTTCTTTGACCGATCTCAGTTCGTCTCTCTTGCGGCTTCTTGTTCGGAACTGTCCGTCTCTCTCAGAAACCTAAGCTTAAATAATTACCCTTGATCCCTGAGACCATTCCCCATTTTACTACATTAGGGTGCGCCAATTTTCTAGGACACTCCCTTTTTTATGGTTTATTTTTATTCCATACACATATTCCTAATTTAATAATTACACAATACCTAGGCTAATTATTGCTTATATTATCACAGACTTACACATCCTACTATTCCGTAAAATGATTTATAAAATAAAAATCCAAATAAATTCTACGAATCAATGCTACTACCTTAGTTTATCTGGCTAAAACATATGAATGTTACATTAAAACTAAATTACAATACATTATTTCTATCCAGGAAAGTCAATGTCATCTTATCATTTACCAGGCCAAAGTATTTCTGTATTATTTACGCAATTATTTCAAATTTACTAACTGTAAGAACACACAAATACCTAGCTCCAACGCAACGATTGCATCCCTTTGTAAAGCGTTGTCTGTAATAGGTGCATTCTTAGCCAATGAGAAGTCGTCTTATGTTTACGTAAATAGTAAAAATTAGCGTCGCCTTTGTCCACGGTATCGATCGTTTACATAAATTGTATGTGCCAAAAAGAGCCGACTATATCTCCGGTTGCATCCCGCCTCTAGTTCATTTCAGCTCCGACCTTGTCGCCGACAACACGTGTTCAGGATCCCGGTCAGATTTCACAAAATTTATGAGACTCCCTTGGTCCACAATACAACTGCATAAAAAACATTTGTTAGCAAAACAATATAACCTACTACAATATGTTAAATGAATTTATTTACTAGGTTTCTCAATAAAATCTACCCTACTCTATTTGCATTACGTAAAACTAATTTTGGAACTAACACTAATGGACCAGTGAAGTATCCATATTATAAAGTAATTATATGTAAGGTTATAATTAATGTACAAAAAAGAGAAGGAAAAAAACAACATAAATGAGGGTTGTTTAAAAATTAAAATTTTAGTACATGTCTCAGAACTCTCGAGATTTTGAGTCTCAAATGGAAGCCCCAGTTCCCAACCATGTCGCCTGAAGATAGTCAAAATTTGTATTTTTTGTCAAATCTTCTATGAACTTCTGTGGTTTTTATTGCCCAATGTTCAAAATAATAAGTTCGCCTCAAAGTATAATTGTTTGCACGATCGCCTACCATTTTTAAGGCTGGCTGCGGATTCGACTCCTGATAGGGCGTGGAATGAATCAACACTGCAATATTCCACTCTCCCTCTACTGGTACTTGAATCGTAAGGTTGAACACCTCACCTTTAGGTAACAGGTGATCAAATAAAACTGCATTTAGTGTAACTATATAACAGTGGCGAATGCTGATTTTATTTACAGGTAAGCCATAAAAAATATTATATATTTGTTCCTACATAGAAGGTACATAATATAATGTTAGTAATATACACTATAAATTGATATTTTTCTGTGGTTCTGTATGATACAACAACTCTCATCCACGAAATCAACTCAAAAGACGCAACTTCGTGATATATTATATTATATAGATATATATATATATGTATATATTATCCATTGCTTTAATACATAACTCATTAAAAAATAAATAAAATTTAGCACTATGAATTCAGTCGATATTAGGTATTCAATTGAAATGTCAACTGGTTGAATGGTTCTAGATTTTAATAGTGCTAAAAACAGCCGCGTCGATTGCCAAATGTCCTGCAATATGACGCATAAAAGTCATTATGCTCTTATGTCAAACGTACCATCTCAAAGAAAAATAGCCCTTTAGAAATGCTGTTTGAAATACTGTTTTCCAAATCAAGAATCTTCAAATAATTTGTGTAATCGGCAAGTTTAATCTAGATTAAAAAACCCGCACTGGGGTTAAGACATTCAAAACATAGTATACTTATTTGTATGAAAAAATAAGCTGGAATAATTGGCTAGTTTCTTGGCTCACCGAAGGCGCTGGGCGCGCTTTATAAATATTAATATTTATATTAGGATAAAAATACAAACGATGGAAATTATTTCAATTAAATTGTAATTATTAATTTGTTTATCTGTAAATAAAGTTACAGCAAAACATTATTATGATTAGTCAAATATAATGGTAAGCTGCGCATAATCACTTCTTTACACGGTTTGCCCCTGCTATATAACGACATTTTATTTTATATTTTTATTACTCGACTTAAGTATTTTCCATTGAATATAATTTTTTTCAATTTCTTTCGTGTAGAAAATTTGTTTGCTTGAAGTCAACAATTATTTGTCATCCTTTCATCACTTGTTAAACGAATTATAAATACGTTTACACTAAATCCCACTCAGCCAATGACACAAAATTAATTCGATTTGAAAATAATTAATTTAATTGAAGATTTCTCTATCTTGATTTATCTGCCTACCACCATCGCCATGTTGGACTTTCTCCAGTAGTTCCTTCTGCGGTAACCTTAGATAAAATCTTAAAATCACATAATTATTTACACAATTTCTTCTGCTATATTTGATTAACTAGAAATACTACGTCTTGGCATTCCAGACTTTGACACAGAAAATTAAAAATCAATAATTTTATGCATATAGGCCTAAAAGCCGCCGAGCCTGCATTGGTCTAAAATACTAATTTATTAAAATGGCCGCACTATTTTTTTAATATAAATATTTATATAATATATTTCACATAGATATCTCGTAGTATTGTAGTTATATAGTAAATCTGTAATCGTTTTTAACATGTATAATTCTTAATTAATTATTATTATTTAACTAACTAAATACACCAATTGAAAAAACATGTAATATATATTTTTTATGTTATTATTCTGCATTCGACCAGGGGTCGTATTCCAAACGCTCTCGCGGCCGTATTATCTCGTTTATTTACACACAAAATACACGAGAAAAACTGTTTTCTCGTGCTGCGAGAGCGGTTCAAAATAGGTCAGGACTTTTAATCGATACATATCGATACTCATCTACAAGAATTTTTTATCGCGTCGGTAATTACCGAAGTGCGGCCATTATGATAGAGCTGCTGGAAAAGGGTGTTTTATTACTCAATGACAAAAGTCATAAAAACGGATGTTACACAATTGTTAAATGTTAGTGTATATTTGTATATAACCACTTACCAAATGTCTGCCAGTTTTGAGACATACCCATCTTTTCGTCAGGACACTTATTACACTAACATGCAAATCCCATTATGAATCTTCACCATCGTAGTTGGACAAACATATAAAACCAACGTGCTGATAGGACACACGATTTAAGAAGCTTCTGATGAGGTTTTGATGAAGAGACATGTACCTTTAGAAACCGGCAGACTTGGGTAAGTCGATAAGTGGTTTTATGCAAAAGCTATTTACTATTTCTGTTTTTTTTATTTTTTTTAAATAACCCGCTTAGCTTTTATTTTAAAAGCTTGTCAGCATGTGGAAAAGACAGGATATGGAAGGAAGATATGAAAAATACACAATTAGAAACGTTTATTGAAATGTTTGTTTGTTTGAAAGTTTACATTTGAAGAGTGATTTTTCAAAGTGGCCTTACTCAAAAAAAATCATAGAGAAAAAAATTGGTGGCATCCGTGGTGTAGGGGTTAAGATGTTTGACTCCAGGACTGGAAGGTTCCTGGTTCGATTCTGGGTGAGAATACAAAAATTTAATGTGATGTTTCTCAAGCCTGGGTGTTTTGATCTGTAATTCACCACTTTAATTATTATGGTGCGTGTCAGAGTCAGGTCCATCGCCGCATCTTCAAGACGCTCGTTATAGGAGGCTGCTGGGTCCGTTCTCGAACTTCAATGTTAGTTATAAAATCGAACAACCTTATGCCTAATATTCTCCCCAAGCACATAGTCTCAAACTCAGAAGATTGGTGTTCTGAGCTGTGGTAAGGTGCCAAGATTCGCACCCATTTAGGAATACTGGCATCATAGAAGAGTTGAATATTTGGCATTTCGTTTTGACCGAGTATAGACTAGAGTTTCAGACAACACGCATTATGTTAAAAGTCGATCAGGTAATTCCTAGGCGGGTTGCGAGTTCTTTGCGCATGCTTCCATCCTCGATCATGGGAACTCCCAAGTATTTATTTATTTATTTTACAGAAACAAACAGTCGGCAATGATATAATAACATAAAAAATACGGTTTAAAGACAGACCAGCGAAGTTTCTAAATAAAATTCATACATGTTAAATTGTGGTACAACAAAAGGGTGTGTTTGTATGTATTTGTGTAGGAGTAAGTGTTCAGGTGTGTGTAAGCGTGAGCATCATTTAATATCAAGTTGGAGCGTATCGCAGCCAGAAACAATGAGTCTTAATTTATTTTTATTTTTAAATAAATTTATTTTTAAATAAATTAAGAGGCATGTTAAATATATCAATCGATGAAAAAAAAGCATTATAGTTTGAGCAAGAACGATAGAGGAAAGAGTGTTGTGCATAGTTAGTGCTACAGACTGGCAGATGGCATAAATACTTATTTCTTGTCATGCGAAAACGGACATAAAGATTAATTCTGAAGATTTTATATATATTTGAAGCTGTCAAATTTCTCGATCCTCTGTCCATTATTATAGACAGTCTGATCAGAGTTAGGACAACATTTGTTGCACATGGTGTGAGTCTTTTTGGTATTAATGTTAAGACCCAAACGAATACAGTTTTCCTGTAGTTTGTCAACAATTTCCTGAAAAAAAAAAAATATTTTAATATCTTTAATGTGTAAATCATTTCTCTAGTGTCATAATCTAGGAAGACAATTGGTGAAATCGTATGTATGAAGAAAAGTCAGATCGCGTTTCCTCTTAAGAGCCTGACGAGAATGTTACCTTTATTTTATTTTCCCAGTGCAGTTTAAAATGCACAGTAAAGCGTAGAAGTAAAAGTGAAAAAGAACTTTAAATTATTTTATCGGAAACCAGCTATCAATATCAAATTAATATGCCGGACAGAATACTAAGTGAACATAAAGTATGCAAATATGACATGAAACCAGAATGAAATACACGCGCTAAAATTTCTCTTTTCCTAGTTTGAGAACGCCATGCACGCACTTTACGCCTGATGATCCATTAAGTCAACTATTAAATACCACGTAGTTCCTATCATAAAGCGTGATAAGTGCCTTATTTATTTGGGAAATAAAAACGAGAGTAAACCTCAAGCTTTGGCTCGCAAAATACGCTCTCAAAACACGCCCGCGTCCATTTGACAGTCAAATATATGATTTATTTTGAAATTATGTTTGCGTCTGTATAAAAAGCAATTTGAAACTTGACTTGACGTGATTAAACATATTACACGTATCGATTTCCCGAGATATCGATTTAATGCGCACGCTAAAACAAAACCCAGATTGCTATACATTATACAGAGATATTTTATTTTATTTTTAAAATGTGATGGATTGGTAATTATTTATTTATTTTTATTTATTAAGGAAAAACAACAGTTGTTCAATAAGAATACAAAATATAAAAAAATAGTACATACATCCAGTTAAAGTTTTTCACAAATATAATGAGAGAACATGTTACACGGCAAAGAGAAAAATAATATATTATAAAAGACATGAGAAAAAAAAGAGCTCTTAAGAAGGTTAAGGGATGAGAAAATTGAGGAGTGGAGGAGAGGAATGTTCATAATATAGTTGACCAATTCAAAATATTGATATTATAATAAAATAAACATAATCAAAGAAACATAAACTTATTACACACTGACAAATGTTTTATTTTACACTGTTTCAAAAAGTTTTTTTTTGAAGTCTCAAAATTTTGTATTAAAAATATCTAAATGGGGACAAAGTAAATTAAATTTGGAGCAGCTACGATAAATATTTTTTTTTGGCAATAAATTATAAAAAAATGAACTTGTCGTGTTGACTTTACGGAACAATTGATTGAAATAAGCTCCAAGAGATATGGACTATCGATAAAATTGTTTAAAATTTTGAAGAGGAAAGACAGATCAGAAATGCTTCTACGTTTAGTAAGGGAAGTTAAACTATGAAAGGAAGAAGAGTCTTCATAATGTGGCAATGTGGAGTTTATTTATTTATTTACGGACATTGTCCATTTTCACAATTTATATGAATGAATATTACAATATTAATATATATTTAACTCAATGCAAGGTCTGAACTTCTTTGGTTTAAGTTTACAACGATTTAAAAGGGCACTAAATAAATAGTCCAGGGGCCTTATGCTGGACTCGTTCGTCCTTAGAATCGTATGCGACTTCCGTAATTCGACGAGTGACAGTATTCTTAAACCACCTATACGGATGCAGTTGACTGAAAACCAATCGACTTTATCTCAAGTGCCATAAACCATTTTTATTTTCCACCGACCGGTTTCAAAGCAAACAAGCTTCTAAAAAAAGCAACTAAATTAATTATAAAAAACTAAAAGAAACTTTAATATTAGAGTAAAAGAACACTTAAAATGCTTAAATAATAATAATTTTTCTGAATTCGCAAATCGTCTTATAGAAAATAATTATAACTTTAATAAAAACACTGTTTTAAAAGTTCTTCATGTTAAAAATAAAATATTAAAATTAGACGACTTAGAAATCTTAGAAATTAAAAAAGCGATTTATAATAAGAAAACAATAATTAATAACCAAATAAACAATATTTCTGTTATTCCTCTCCTGTCTAACTTCGAAAATAATGATATCAAATTACCACCCGTGTGAGGAAAAAACGACTTGATTTATTGGGTCCACGTGTAGTATTTAGTAAACATGATAAAAATAAAAAAAGGAATCAACTCATTAGTTTACGTAAACATTGACGAAGAAGCTTGTTTGCTTTGAAACCGGTCAGTGGAAAATAAAAATCAGTGGTTAAAAACAGAGTAATTTTATTTATTTTATTAAATACACTCTGTTGTAAACACCATGATTTGGTCCGACACACGTTTTTGTATATCCGAATTATGTTTCCAATAATCATTTGTTAATTGTACTATACGACATTTCTTAGACATCCAGATGTTTGCTAACTGAGATGGATATGTTCTCATCATCGCTATGGCAGCATCATCTGCATGGCATGTGATGTTAATGACCTTATCTCACTTAGTAGATTCACTCCTTTTTTTTATTCTTAAAAGCGTTTTTTTATGTTTATTTATTCTGCTTGTGTAATAAAAGGTTTTAGGCGTATATATTGTTGTTGTATATTTAGTTATAAAGGTGCTAAACTTGCTTTGTTTCTTTGTTGTTTTCAATATGTGCTATTTTCTAAATGTTAATATTATTTATGTCCCGAATAGAGTTGTTGTAACTCCTGGAAATGTAATTCAACGTATTATACTTGTAAAATACTTTGTGTTATATGATTTATAAATAAAATAAATAAAAAAAATATATTAAAAAAATATATTTAAAAAAAATTCAATCACACGTTTGCTCCGTAATGTGTGCAATATGCAACAGGTATCAAAATAGTCCATAAATATTTACCTAGCCGTCGCTGTCGATAAGAAAAACTATCTACGAACGTTTCGTAAATGCCGACCTAAATAAACCTAATGTGAATATCATAAAATCTTTTCCTACGAGTTGTTTATTGTTCATCGCTTTAATTTACTGCCTATTGTAATATTCTCAATATTTAGTAAATTACTTATGTTATTTTTACTAACTTGAATATATATGAATTATTACCAAAACCGACATACAATTTCAAGGGATTGTGAACGAAAATATGTTATGTCGTAATATGTTCTTTTGAAATGGACACATTTTACTAGGCTCCGATCACAATGGGAAGTAGACAGAGTTATCTTCAATTGTCTATAAAGCTAAATCGAATAACACATTAGCATTAAAACAATTAAGAATCTTTGTCGGTAACCTGTAATTTAAACATGTTTAAAAAAAAATCAAGGCTTAAATTTCAATAGGGCCGCGGTGGTGCATATTTTGCTGGAAAATATGTACATATAAAATGCCGTGTAATGCCGCAGTCGCATTCCATCAGCAACACTACCAATAGTCCTACTCCCTAGCGTCCATGAGTGGTCTCTTTGGCCCCGCTAGCCCTGGGCAATGTGGCCACTGGCATTAACATCAGTGCCATAGCAGATAGGGAGAGGATGAACGGCGAGTGTCCGGCGCCATAAAACGGGACCCCCCCAGCTAAGGGTAGGTAACCCCGACAGAAAATTCCACCGAAGAAGGCAACGGGAAACCTCTTCGGTCAATAATTCCCAGGATATCACTATGAAGAGAAACCAAACAATGGCCCCGAGTTCCGGGCGGTCCTTAAATGGACCAGGGGTCTGAAGAATCTCCCGGCTCGACATAGAACTGTGGAGGAGCTGTTTCGCACTGCTCAGGATAGGAAAAAACATGAGTGTTATAATTTAATTCTTATCCATAAATATTTGGATAAAATCAAAATATTCTTGATTTTAACTGGTCCAAAGAAAAGTGTGAAAATCGTATGAGATATTGGTGTTTAAACATGGGAATATGGTAAATGTTACACTGTGTGTAAGGTGGTCACCATAACTAGCCAATGACTGATCATAAGCTGACTGAATTATTTCACATACTAGGCAACGCCTGAAAACAATTTTTCAATTTTTAAACTTCTTCTTGGACCAGTTGGTTTCATTACAATATTTGAGTTTGTTCAAATGTTCATAGACAAAACACTGGATTTCACCCCCTCGGAGGTCATTAAGATTAACAAATTACAACAGGGATGGAGAATACCTTAAATAAGGGAATATGGAAGTCAAGGCATTTACAGGGCTTATGACCTGTCATTGGCTGGTTTAAGTGGCCACTTTACACACAATGACCCCCGAGGGGGTGAAATCCAGTCTTTTGTCTATGAACATTTGGACAAACTCAAATATTGTAAATAAACATGTATTTAGTTTGGGTGATCTCGTGTAAGTTGGATTCGATTTTCGGAAAAATACACAATAGTGAAACACTTTATAGACACAGGACATTTTTTCGCATTTTAGAATCGCATCATCGAACCAAAGATTTAACATAAAGCCAGAAATTACTGTGCACGAACGGTAAAAGAGGCAATTGAAAGACACAGACACCCAAATGAGCGAAGACGACGGGCTCAAATAAAACTCAACATGCTTCCGTACTTTACACGACAAAAATGACAAGGAATGTGCCCAGTGTCGAATGCGACACGGTACAAATTACTCGTATTTTTCACGTATTCTTTTCTACAAAACACACGGTCTACCATGAAGATGGTTCCCGCAACAGTTTGGTACCTTATGCATCATTAGGTGCGGACAAGAGAGCAAATTAGACACGATATTGAGATGGAATATAATCTGATTTGTATTGCAGAAGATGAAAATGAATTTCTCTCGTATTTCGTTGTGTTGAAACATTCCGCAAGATTAAAATCGAAACGCAACTATGTTTTTGTATCGACACGATATTGGTATTCAATATCAACACTCGATAGATACTTGAAGTTATACGTAACTCTCATTTTCCTTGAACATAGTAACGCGTCGGATTCGTTCGCTATTATTTTTATTTGTATGAATTTTACAAAAAAAATAAATTGTTCCGTATGAAATAATTATCGATGATTAATGGCTTTTTTATTATTCTGTGGCTCCATCACAAATAACTATCGACGTGCTTAAAAACATGCTAAGCATTTGAGCGATCACAATGAACAAATTTTATCAAAAAAGGTTTTTTACTTTTTACCAAGCTCTTTCTTGAACCATCTTTAAATATATAATTCCTCTGTACGTGTGATGTCACCGTACTCCTCCTAAACGGCTTAACCGATTTGTAAAAAAATAGTTGGGAGCATATTTTTTTTATTTATCGATCTACCAGGGTTGCATTCGAGGAGAATGCATTTGCAAAAAATGAAAAGATGTTGTTTTTTTGTATTTGAAAAAAATTGTTTTTGAATGTTTACAAACAGCATTTGTTTTTGTGAATCTCAATCAGATTCTTTCCATAAATTCCTTATAATTTTACCCATTTATTTATTTTTACTGGATTCTTGGTAAAACTAAAATAATATTAAATTCAATACATTTAAAAAAATGTATTCCTACATAAGTACACCCCTTTGTTGGTGAGACGACCGGAGTTTGACGTTTGCAAAAAGAATGCCATATTTGAAAAATATTTGTTTTATGTTTTGGAATTCAACCATAAACAAATACTAGATTTTTTAAATTTTATTTATTATTTACATACAATATTACATTTTAGTTATTTTAAGACATTTCTAAAAAATTTTTTTTTTACAGGACTCACCAAGCCAATGAATATGACTTGTTGGTAAAGATCCTTTACAATTAATCATATGATAGTCCTACATGGTTTTATAATAATAATTACTACTAACTTAGATATAGGGAGCGAAAAAAAGTACATGTAATTGATGCCTTCAAAAAAAATATTTAGAAGATGTAAAAAAAAAAGCAAAAAATAAGTGAATGATAACGCAATTTTAAAATAAAAAAAAAATAAATACAGAACCGGAGTACCAAAATTTTAAACAGATGCTTACTTAAATTCGTTATTTAAATATTAACAATCTTTAGCTTTGGAATTTAATCACAAACAAGTACCTAGGTACCTACTTATTAATGAAAAGTCTTTTTCCAAGCTAATAGTAAGAAAGCCAACGTTCGGGCACGTCTGTCGGGTCCGCTAGTTTTTAATATAATTACAAGTTTTACACAATATTTTTTTTATACTTACGCACTCACACCCACACCCACACACACGCACCCTCTCCCTTATTCATTCCCACACGCAAATGTACTCTCTCCCTCATTCATTCACGCATACACACATTCAAATACACATGAATACAAACGTCACACATACAATTACGTAAACTCTTTTCTTATAGATTACGTGTCATTAGATTTACAGTGGATTTTTTAAATTGGGTCTAGTATTTTTAATATTTTTCTACTTATTTTGTTTATGTAATGGCTGTGAAAATACTAAATAAAATAAAATAAAACAATAATAAACATGCTTATGTTATCGCAGTCATAAGTCAACGCGTGTGTAATCTCTAAGTCGACGCTCGTGTTGTTTTGTTTTTTTTTTTTATTTAATTTTTTTATTTATTGATAAACCCTTACGGGTTACATACATTTAACAAAATGTTTTCACTTTTAAAATTCAAATTCTACTGTTAATAATAATATTTTTAACATCTTTTGTAAAGGTTGCCTGAGTCTTTTGTTTAGTTTTGTCTGGTAGTTTATTGTATAATTTCAGTCCATGGTTTATAAGTCTCGATTGTCCTTTTCTCGTTTTAAAAGATTGTATATGATATTTTTCTGAAATTCTCGTATTGTGTTCATGTTTACTACAATTTTTTTCAAGTTTTAATTCTTCGTCTACAATTACATCAGTGGCTAATTTATGAATAAATTTTAAAGATTCTAGTTTAAAGAGTTCAGTTACGTTTAATTGTTTAGTTTGTTCAAAAAGTTCTTTAGTTGCTGTTAGATAGGGAAGGTCATATACTAACTTTAATATTTTATTTTGCTGTCTTTGTAGTCTGTTTATGTCATTTTGATATCCTGTTCCCCATAGTAGTTGCATATAACATATTTTAGTTTTAACATATGCTTCATACATTAAAATTTTTTCCTTTATTGGAACAAAGTTTTTGAGTTTTGTTTTCCTCGTTAATAAATACAGTTCATTGGCGAAAAATCAGCGTTTACTATAAAAACATATACAATATATTGCATTTGCAAAATTGTATGGAGTGTCTATTACAAAAAAGTGAAAATTAAATAACATTACTATGGCGTCTGCTTTTCTTGACATTTGGCTTGCCAACCGCCGCGCTGGCTAAATGCAATAAATAGCGTGATAAATAATAAATAAATAAATAGAAATAGCGGTTTTGGAATATTTTCCATATTTACACCAGTAAAATTGAAATATGTGATTGCGCAGCAGGATTATACGTCGCGAAACGTAAATATTTTGACGTTTAATATTAGGTATTCACGGATGTTCTATTGTGATCGCGAATACGATAAACAATCATGGTGAGAAATTGTTATCACGTCGCTTATTAGCACGTCGATAGTTATTTGTGATTAAGCTACTACATTAAGTAAAGATAATTTACTTTAATAAAAATAAAAACACATTGTTTTCAAACACATATTATTTTATGACAGGCCATAACCCCTGCCCTGTAAATGCTTAGATTTATATATTCCCTGCTCTAAAATATTATTTATCTCTGTTGTAATTATCATCATTCCCTTTTTGCATCTAATGGTCCATTGGGCACTGCATTGGTACACCAATCGCAGCGTCTCTTGATCATTTTTGTTACGTGAAGGTAAGATGCTCAGTCTTACACTTCAGGTACCAGTCCAAGGACAGGTGAAATATTATAGTGTGAAAACACCCTTTTGAATAAATATTTCAAATCAACCATGTCGGGAATCGAACCCGAGACCTCTTGCATCGTAGGGAAATGCGCTGACCATTACACCATGAGGCCGACACAAGGTTTTATCGATTTATTTGATGGTTTACGTCTTCAACAAAGTAAAAAATGATAATAAAAAACAATTATAATGAAAACAAATATAAATCACCTGTACACAAGTGACGAAAACAAAGGTACATAAAATTAGTAGAAAATAAAGAAATAACAAACGACATTTAAAACAGAAATTATGGCATAGGTATGCAGGAAATTAATAATAAATAAAGAGTGTAAATACAAAAAAGTATTGAAGTAACAGAGGCGATGTACAAATATCATAGTATAAACAGTAAAACAAGTGTAACACTTAGTACATATTTTAAGAACAGAAATAGTACTACTACTACTACTACTACCATCACGCCATTTCCCCGTAGGGGTAGACAGAGAGAATGAACCGCCACACACGTCTATCCTGGCATAAATTCCTAGCTTCTTCCACATTCATACATCTTGGCATACATGCCCTTCGGTTCTGTCTGCTTTTGACATGACCAGACTTAAGATTTTGGTTTATCTGATCATGCCACGTCTTCCTTGGTCGTCCTCGTCCCACGTTACCGTTCATTTTCGCCATATATACTAGTTTTACTATTCTTTTGTTGTTCATTCGTTCTACGTGACCAAACCATCTCAGAGACCCTTTCTTAATCTTATCAATCATACTTAACTCAGATTCACACTCTCGCCTGATTTCATCATTCGCAACCCCGTCATACATTAATTTCCCACACATTCGTCTAAGAGATCGCATTTCAACCGAATTCACTCGGCTTTCATCCTTCTTCTGCCAGTTCCATGTTTCACATCCATACATGGGGGAATAAAACTCCGTTGTGCGCTGCCAGTTTAGCTTTGATTGACATATTCTTATTAGCAATTACTGTGCTTAGTGCTTCATTCATTTTGTTGCCCGCATTCACTCTCCTTTCAACATGTTTTTCTACTCCATCTCTTGAAAACATGCTTCCCAGATACACAAATTTTTCTACTTCTACGAAATAGTAATGATTTTAATTTGCATAACGATAAATTAAATTAATATAAATTTCCGTGATTGTTTGCTAACATGTGGAGCCGTGGAATAGGTAACTATTGAGCATAGTTTGAACTATACAAATCAACAGAAAGGTAGTATTTTGTTGATTTGTATGTTAGCATATTATTTATTTAATTTCAAGACGGGTTTTTAAGCCACTTCCTGCTACTTTATCAAGGTATAATTATGTACCTTAGGCCTAAATGAAACACGGGAGTTCACTTTTTGTCGTATTGTAGTTAAAAATGCAGAAATAATCGCCATAAGCTATGTTATACGTGAATAAAATCCTACAGTCCATTTCCGTCGTAAAAATGCTTTTGAAATTTAATTCTGACGTCCACATTGTTTTAACGCAAAAAAACATCCATAGTCCCAGATACTCGTTTTAATATGCGCTATTGCTATCAAAAGAATTTTTATTTTACATTAAAAGTTCTTTATTTATTGAAATTATTATATTACATAATATTGAACATTGAATCAGTTCAACATCGATTTTTGAGAAAGATAGGCTGGAGGTTGGGCTTATCCAGAGACCAATATCCGTATAATGAGTTACACACTAGCTTAAATATATATCCCCTTAAAGACCGTCGAAATAAATCCGACCTTATAGTCCTATTTAAAATTCTCAACTCACTCTATGACGCGCCTGAACTATTGAGCTCAATAAAATTAAGAAACCTCAGACAAAACTTACTCTTTCATACCGATAACCATAGAACTATTTATGGTTTTCATTCCCCTATGCCCAAAATTCTTAAGTCTGTCAATAAACATACCAGTCTTGATTTCTTTGATAACAAGTTGTCTTCTTTAAACGATCACTGAATTAAATCCAATTATAATC
Organism: Micrasema longulum; assembly: GCF_059751315.1. Taxonomy (NCBI): domain Eukaryota; kingdom Metazoa; phylum Arthropoda; class Insecta; order Trichoptera; family Brachycentridae; genus Micrasema; species Micrasema longulum. Next base: position 265,242 of record NW_028277811.1, on the reverse strand, counting down.
GCCTCTCTCCCGCTTCCACTTCTACCAAGTCTACTATATACCATTGAGTCTTTCTACTTTTTTCATAATTATTTTCAATGTATAAATGTGTCCATAAAAATGCCCATTGGGCGTATATATAAATAAATAAATTTAATATTATTGGATGACAGGCCCTTCTAATTTTATGTATACATTTTTTATAGTTTCTATTTATAATCATGTAACCTGTACATCTGTTTATATTCTAAATAAATAAATAAATAAAAATGAAAATTAATTTTATCGAGGTAAATTATTGTAAATGAAATTATTATGAGGTAATATTATCCAGCGTATTAAATACAATTACTTTTCTATGTAAATATGCGCCAACAACTGTTGCTAGTACAATGGCTTGGCTTAAGTTTCATGATACTGTTTCAGTGATAAAATTGTAATCAACAATTAAATACCGGTAACCAGAGCTAATTAATAATAAAATATTGTATTACATTGTCGAAATATCGATATCACGAATGGGTGCAACATTGTTAGAAGGAATATAGTGTATTTCCGAAAAAGCAAGGCAACGCTTTTTTATTAGGCTATCAAAATAATTCATTTAAAATTAGTCCCTTTCAGCCGATTTCACTTGTTTTATTTTGAAAGGCATTTTCATATCGTAATCAAAGTTTTTATTATTCTCAGAATGCACATTTAATTGAGAAAAAATAGCGTTATTTGAATAGTTAATATCTTTCCAATCTGTTGTTCGAATTTTTTTAAGCTGATCAACGGCCTTATGAAAGCCCTAATAGATTAGCATTAATAATATGTTATACTGAATTATCAGAATCATCACTGATGAATGCCTATTGAAGAGCACAAGACCGTTCCAGGTGGAGGGAGACTGTCCACAGAAGAGCCATGCCTGAAGTCAGGCGTAATCACCATCCTCAGACATGAGGCACGGATTAAAGAGATATTTGGAATTAACTTAACCTATACAATCTTAGAATCAATTTAAATGTACAATAGGTATACGGTATACTCATGGCATGATCTAGGCAGACATGGCGATTGTGTTATTTCAAATCAGGAGTGATAAAACCGCTTGCTTCTTGAATGCTTGCCTTTGATGTAGCAACTCATCTACAGTAGTTTACAGTTTTTAGGATCCTTGGCAGAGGTAAAAATAATCCGACTTTGGTTCTAAAATTTTCCACAGCAAAGATAGCATTGGTACACAAGTTTTGGTAGGGTACATTAAGGTTCATCTAAATCAAAATATCATAAGCATCTACATATTTAGATATAATTTTCTGCTAGAATATTAAAACAGCTAAAACTCTTCTGAATTTAAAACTGAAAATGTGAAAGTATTCTAGAAGTATTGATATTAATGAACGTCTGTTTTATTGACTAAACGATCTAACTACATCTCAACGTGCGGATTTATTTCTTCAGATAATCGATATGCTGTTAAATTTAAAAAAAAACTGTGGTAAATAATCTCTTTGCGCGCGGCGATGTAACATCGTGTAAAAGTAAAAGCACCACTAGTAAAAGACGGAATATTCTAAAGTTCAGACATTCGAAAAAAAAATGTACTGAAAATATACTATTTGTTAGTTCCTTTTCCATAATTTATGCAAAGAAACAAATAATTTAGCCCTGTTATAGCAAAATAAATTAAAAATCACAAATATGCCACTCATGTTACGCGCGTGCGTCCCCCATCACTGTCATCAACCGACTGAAGACTGAATCTCTCTCCTCTTCCTTTCTCTCTGTCAATCTCTGTCTTCCTTGTTATGACTTCTATCTTCGTGTTCTCTCTTGTATAAGGTATCTGTATAGATGTGTTGCTGAATTAGCGGACATTCATTCTTCGCGTAGCATGGCTAAATATTTTTTGTATTAACATTTAGCAGAGTTGTACAAATTTTACTTTCCAAATCGGGTGTGGAAATGTCAATTCATCATTTAAAAAAATAAGATAGATATATCAAGTCTTGTGTCCTATGTGGACTAGTGTGATATCACAGCCACTCAAGAGTTAAAACAATATTCCTTTCAAACCAGTACCTGGAATACTTCACAAAATATGAGAATTTAGTTTGAGCAGTGAGTTGTCACATTTACAATGTATGGTAAACTGAATCACTGAATGGGTGTTACATATTTGATTCCGCGAAGAAGCCCGTGGCCAGTGGCCAGTGACCGGTGCACTGGCCTAGAATGTAAATATTAGTCTTTAGTGAATTAATTCCACAATCACTTTTCTTTTCTACCAGGAACTGGTCTCTTGCATAGAAACACACCAGTACATACGCAGGAAGAAATGTGTCGATAGCACGGACTTATGAGCCTCTAATAATATGAATTTTTAACTAATACAGTAACAATACTGGAGTTCAACATGGATGCGCCCTCGAGCCATACTTTTCTTTTATAATCCTAATAGATATCATATTGCTAAAGTCTAAATGACAAGACCGAATTATTGGCAGGCGCTGTAGCTCAGTTGGTTAGACGGCTAACTATGAAACTGGCGTCGCGGGTTCGATCCTACCAGTTGCAAGAAAAAAAATTAAGAAAGATTTTTTCTCGTTTGCTCTGGTTGTTGTGATGTATATTTCATTACCTCCTTCCATATCCCCTCTTTCCTACCCGCTGACAAGCCTCTAAACAGAGGCTTAGCGGGTTAATCTTTTTAGTATATATATTTTTCCTACTCTGAGAAAACTGCTATCTAGAACATACTGATACATATCGGAAATTATTAACGACTCGGTCTTAAAATCATCGTTGGTTGAGCCACATTTACTGTGTATGGTGTATTGCACATTTACTAGGTTGCCATGTTAAATTGTTTGCTATCCACTGAACCCTAGTGTGAATGTTGCGATTATGCTACTGTGGGTACATTATTTTTCTCTCCTGCGCGGCCCAATAACAACTGGACTTTCATCGAATATGTATTTGATCTTAGTATTCTCAGCGCGATCGCTAACACGTTATTTTAGTTATCAATAAGTCATTTCATCCACTGTGTCGTGTTATCGAATGCATCAATAGTCATGAAAACGACAAGTGCCTGGTTGACAACGGCACATTTGATAGAGCCTGCCGCGAAAGAAGTAAGAACATTAAAGTTGGAAGAATCCCATTAAAAGGTGGGTAATTGCATTAATTTGTATTTGGGTTCGGTGGAAAAGTATATGATGGTAACACAACGCAACTCCGAAATCCGCGAACCAGCAAAACCTGCAAATTCAAGCGACTACCTACAATCTGGCAAGTGGCGCGTTCCATCGTTGATTAGCTAAATAAGTACTTCGCAAGTAAAGCAATCTAAAGCAATGTCAAAACCCCACTGTGTGTGTAGTTTGTAACTAGATAGATACGAAAATCTCCTGATGTCGTCATCTCCAGAGTATCTAACGAAAATGTTTCAGCTATAAAAATGACAAGAGCATTGCTAAAATTAGTATGCCCATGCAGGCGCCACACCAACATGGTAAAAACATATCCTTTTCCACGTATGCCAATCTCGACTCCTTACAAGGGTCCATAACAGCAAACTAGTGGTTTTGAGAATAAATAGGTGGGATGGAATAATTTTTGGTGAGCGGTGGTTTGACTTTGTACGAAACGTAACATTAGAGGACATCTAAGAGAATGCGATACGTTTGGGTGGCCACATACTGCAAACGCTTCCCCCAGCCTTTACCACGCTAGCCTATTTCCGCTGTTACAGTAAAGTTTACGTCTGAGCTACGCGACGCGAACCTGATTCGCGAGTTTGTGGGTTAAATAGTATTAAAAAAGTTAGTAGTCTTATAAAGTCTTTTAATAATACTTTTTGCTGCTTCTTTTCCCCCTTACTTTGGTGATTTTTAATGGCTCATATTACATGTTTCTACTCATTGACTTAAAAATAATAAGGGCAGTATAAAATGAAAAAAGTTGCCTACCGGAAAAAAATATTATCATTGTGGCAAAGCGAGGATGCCCAGTATGCGCATATTTTGTTCATTGATATTTAGATAAAACTAAGTCGCAAAAAGATGGCTTGACAGAGTTTGTTGAGACAAAAGTTGAGCTAAAAATCTAAATTCTACTAAATCGTTAAAAACTTGTATTCCTGGAGATTTTTTTTAAGTGGCAAACTAGGAACCTCTGAAAAGTATTGTCTTCTCAGTGCTTTTTCTAGAGTATATGTTTCGGTATGATTTTTAAAAAGTGTACAAAATTATCATTAATATTTTTTTTATTTTTTTTTATTTTTATTTATTTATTCACACTCTTTATCAAAATACAATTCCATGTTCACTTTGCTCAGCTAACAAGGGTACATACCCCGTTCCAAGCTAGGCAATTACATTTTAATATATTATAATAGTTAATAAATTAATATAGAGCACAGACAAACAAAATATAAACTTATTCGGATACACATTTTGATTCATATACATACAGACATACACATATATACACACATATATACACATGTACATACACATACATACATTCATACATTTAAAAGTAAACTTAACAAAACTTGAACAGCCTTCATAAGGTTTCACCTCGACACTCGCGCGATGGTCAGAAACTGGTATCTGCAAAAGAAAACAGAAGGCACGAATAGGTAGCGAGTAGATACTTACTAACTTACGTGGTTCTACATAATATTATATCGATGTCACTAACTATTTTATACGGTGACTGGAAATAACCAGTACCTAGCAGAGAAAAACATCGGAACTGCTTTTCCTACCATGCAATCATGGGTATCTAACGACCAGCCGATCGATGTATTCAACGTAAAATTTTCACAAGAAATTAAGAAGATTTGTTGAAATGTTGTCAGTAACAAACGTTTTGGTAATACGAGTGATAACGCGAATTATTATACACTTTTTCTAATTAGAGTACATTCCATTTTTTAATTTTCTGACATTATACAAACAGTTTATAACTACACTTGTAAATGTAAAGATCTGTGATTTCCAAAACTACATCATATATACAGTGCTCCAAAATAAACTAAAATTGTCTCAAAACAAAGCGTTGTATTTAATAAATTTATTCAACGGATTTATATCCTAAAATTAGGTTAATTTTCATGATTTGTTGTTTAAGTAAACATCATAATATTTTTTGATACTTATCCTACATATACCAAATAGCCCTCGGAAAACATCGGATTAAATAGGCTGAGATAAACCGGACATGTGCAGAGAATGCCAATATCACGAGTACCAAAAGTAGCACCAAAAATGAGCACCCAGGGAGCAGAAGAAAAGTCGGTAGTGCGAGGCTACGACGGGAAGATACATTAAAAACATCCACCTTATAAATGGAAAACCGCGAATAAATATTTACATTTAAAACTTTTAATGTCCCTTTCACTGTCGCTTTAAACCCCCTCATCGTCTATATGGTAGGGACAAAGAGAGGTTTAAATAAAATAAATGAATAAATTCATAACACCAAGAAGGAAAGATGACACAGACCGTTTGTTCTTCTAGAATGCTGGACAAATTTAACGTTGATGATGTCTGTGGGGAGAATGGTTGGTCTGATGAACAGCCTACCGAGAGACGTGGATCATAATGTGTATTAGTGACTTATTTGTCTTAGTTTACTATTATTTTTATGGACCTTATTAATGTATTATGCTTTTTTTTAACGCGTAATAGCGTAATTATTATTTAATTTATGTACCTTGTAATTTGGCATAAGTGCTGTATTTTACATCAAAATAAATAAAATAACATAAAAAAAGATGCATCCCAATACATACATACGTACACATACATACCCTAATATATATAAATATATATACACACATGAACATGCATATATATACACATACATACGCACATGAACATATACGCATTCACTAATGCACATACATACGCATTCACTAATGCACATACATACGCGTATATATATTTATATATATATAATTAATAATAAAATAATGAAAACTAATAAGTAAAACGGTAAAAAAAAAAAAAAAAATTGCTTTCGTGACGTCTCTATCGCAATTTTTACCCAGATTCGATTGTTGAAGAGATGTTGGAAAAAGCTGATTGAGTCTACTATTAAACCTGGGTGTTCTAAATTTTATTAGTGATAATTGATTGGCTATTCTTAGACCGTGTTGACTCAAACCTGTAACGTTTCGAAATAGTTAATTTTTATTAAAACGTATTTTTGTTAATTTTTTCAAACATTTTTGAGAAACTTCGCCGCACAATCAAATGCTCTTATTTTTACCGCATGTAAAAAAACTTTTTTAAATTTAATTTCCCGTAGCACTGAACTTTCTCTGCCGTTTTGCCATCGATACATAAGTTGTAGCGCATTCTCTAGAATATTAAATTTACTTCGTTGACTAATCTCGATTTTCTCGAATTTATTTATGCCATACGTACATGTCGCCATATTTTCTAGCATCGCGTACCCAATATACCTGTCATATATGTATTTCTTGTCTCACAATCAGCTCGTGGTTGCTATTATAGCTAGATATACTCCGATACTCTCCTGTACTCACTTGGTATTTCTCTTTGCATTGAATGTATACTTAATAGCTTTCTTGCTCACCAATGGCGGCATACCAACAGGTTATAGAATCAATGAATATAACTTAATATTTGTGGATAATCATTTTTCGAATTTTATTTATCCATCGGTCTCTTCGTCGGGACACCAATCAAACCAACATGCAAAACCCACTATACACCTTCACCCATAGTTGTTTCACAAAAATATAAAACCAACACGACATGCATTTCAATAAGCACATGCACTGATTAGGACAATCATGCATTGATTAGATTATATTTTTTTTTTGTTTAAAAAATAGTTGAAAAAAAAAGAGAGGGGATGGAAGGAGGAGCTTGAGTTTAATAGGTTTAGGGGGACCATTACAATGGAACATCGTATAACGGGCTATATTGAAAAGTCGTTTGATTATTGATCAAAGGAACGTTCTTTTTTAAAGTTTTCCTTATGTAAATTTTTTCCATATTATTTACTTTTAACCCTTTGTTATTTGTATGTAAGATTTTAACTCCAGTATTTTTATTAAAGTCACAGTTAAAATTGAATAGGTTTTTTGAATTCAGAGAATTTGTTATTGTTATTTTCAAGACACCATATATGTTCTTTAACACGAATATAAACATTTTGTACTTCCCGAAACCGGTTATATACAAATACAAGTGTTTGACCACAAAGTTAATGCTTTAAATACTAGTAATATACGTAATATCGTTCATACGTGTGTTAATCAAAATTATAATTAAACTTCAGCCATTATTACATGATCTCTGAACATAGTCTGGCTATTTAGCCATTTGATAAAAAACGCACTATGCGAGCATGTATGTTTTTTATAGCTGTTTTTTAATGTGAATTTAAGCTTTTTAAGCCCGTTGGCGTTTAAATAAATAAATATGTCCCAGATGTATTTAAAGTCAATTAGAGAGGTAAAATCGGTAAGCATGTAAGTGGTAAAATGTTATAGTAAAATTTTAAAAAATATGTGAAATATTTTTAAAAAACGTCTTATGAACGAATATAAACAGTGAATTAGATCACAATGAATATGAGAAATCGTGAAGCATATCTTTAAAAAAATACGTGACATATTTTAAGTCTTAATATTTCTTTTTTTTATTCAGGTAACTAACTCATTGTACAATTTTAAACCAGTGAGTTTTTAAACTATTTTTATTTATTTTATTTTATAAGGTAATTCAACAAAGATACACACTAGAAAACATACAATTTGAAGGTATTTGTCAAGAAAATTTCACATGTATGTATATATATATATCTTTAATTATAGAATTACTCAAAAAATAATTGCATTAGTAGTTGTTTGTTTTTTAAATTGTTTTTTTTTTTTCAAATTTATTATACAATACAATGAAAAATCGGTTGTATGTGTGTATTTATTAACTAAGAATTATTTCCAAGAGATTATTCACAAAAGTTGGTGTGTATCATGAAAAAAGACAATTATTTCTTGTTTAATATCTATCGCATTGTTAGTTAAATTGTTTTATTTCTTTATTTAACTCCTTTATAAATATGTTGTTGACTTTGCCTTTTTACCCAAAAAAATATGTTTACCTATTTCTGAAGAAATTTTGTGGGTTGTACTGAAGCTGGTTGCTGACAGTATGACGCTGTATGCTCAAACCATAAATCGAACATGGAAAAAACGATATTTCACCTGCAATCAATCAACAAGACAACGGTTTAGTAGACAAATCCGCCAGAACTGTAACAATAAATCATTTAGAAAAGTTATCGCGGATTCTTTAAAATCACGCAAGATATATGGGATTGTGCGAAATATATTGTTCTTACCGGAGCCAAATCAGACTCACGAATGAACTTTCGCTTGCATTCCTTGCGACGAGGTATACTTATACCTTATATCAACTCGTATTGTAGAACACATGGCCACATCCGTATACAAAGAAAACTACTTCTGCATAATAAAATAAATATATTTATATTTATTTATTTGTGTTTTATGGTTACAATGTATTCCTCACTGGGAAAGTTGTTTTTAAAGAAAGAAAATTAAAACAAAAGTATATGTACGTTTACAATTATTAATGTATGCTATTTAACACAATAAATAGGTACATTGCAGTGGCTAACGGTGTTTTTATTTACAGGTAAGCTATAAAAAATATCATTTATTTGTACCTACATAGTAGGTTAGTATTTTTTAAATTTTTTTAATAAGTTTCGTAAAAGGTACATGTTTTTTTAAAAATTCTATACATATCTACTTTTACACATCTAGTAAATGTTATCACTGTAACTCTCCAAAAAAGTGACTAACTCTTGTGCTTGGAGAGTGAGTGACTTACACTGTTGTAGTTGTTTATTTATAAGATTTTATATGATTTTAAATTCGAGAACATGAGAAAAAAAAACATAGGATATATAACTTATTATATAAATAAAACACGAGTGATACTTTAATCCACAAATTTGGAATATCCAGTGACCGGTTTCATTGCTTTCGCGACATCTTCAAGACTGGGATAAATTACAATGAACTTCCATCAAGAATTTTCACTTACAAACTTAAATGTTTTAGGATATATAAAGAAAAAACATAAGACAATAATACATTCATACTGATTAAAATTTAATGTAGTTTTTACACGTGTTTAATTGTTTTTAGTTCATTGGGAAGATTATTATAATTTTTTATACCTTTGAAGACAAAGCTATTTTGACCATGACTTATGTGGAATTTAGGAATTTTAATATTATGTTGGTATCTGAGTAAATAATATAATCTAAATTATTTAAACTATAAATTGCTAGATTTTTTGGTGGTTCTGTGTGATACAACAACTCCGATCTATGAAATCAACTGAAACTACGTAACTTTGTGATAAATTATATTGTGTAGCTTTACTATCCATTAATTTAACACAAAACTTATATAAAAGTTTGTAATTTAGTCAGTATTAGGTATTCTCATAACGATTGAAATGCCAACTGGCCGATTTGTTCTAGAAATTAATAATGCCAAAAACGGCCGCGTCGAGCGCCACGTGTGTTGCGAGTCATATGTCAAAAGTATCATCTCAAAGAAAAATGTTTAAAATATTTTTTTTCCAAATCAAGAATCTTCAAAAACATTGTGTTATCTGCAAGTTTAATCTAGGAGAAAAAACCCGCACTGGGGTTAATACATTCAAAATATAGTATACTTATTTGTATGAAAAAAATAAGCAGGAATAATCGCCTAGTTTTTTGGCTCACCGCAGGCGGTGGGCGCGCTTTATTAATATTTATATTTATATTAGGATAAAAATACAAACGGAGGAAATGATTTAAACTAAATAGAAATTATTTATTTGTTTTTCTGTAAATAAAGTTACAGTAAAAGATTATTATGTTTGGTCAAATATAATAGTAAGCTGCGCATAATCGCTTCTATACACGGTTCGCCCCTGGTACATTGTGAGCATAATTTCTTGCATACAGGTATTTAAAAAAAAAATCGCAAATAACTGGAATATTTCGATAAGTCACCTATGCTTTTTGAAAGAGAATTACAAATTTTAAGACCAGGCTAAATGTGCAATCTTTGGAAATCGCTTTTTTATTTTTTCTTAAAGATTTTTTGTTTTAAAGGGAACATTTGCGTTCTCATTATTTGACCAAATATTTACATTTACATTACATTTTTTTTTCACCACAACAGGCCAGGAGGCCTAATTACAGTGGTGAATTACATCACAGAGCAACCAGGCTTGAGAAAAATCACATTTTAATTTTTGTGTTCTCACCGGGAATCGAACCCGGAACCTTCCGTGCGTGAGTCAAGCGTCTTGACCACTACACCACGGAGGCCGCCAATTTCGATCTTTGGGGCCATTTTTAACGAGTTTTAAATATCTCACTATTAGAAATTGGAATTAAGTTGGGGTAGAGTGGGGCTCGAACCTCGGACCTCTGATCCGTGAGTCCGCAACACTAGCCACAGGACCACAACTCGATTTTGATTTTCAATTTCAATTTTCAATTTATTTCATCAATACGTTTATGTACTTTACAAAAATATATTCAAAGAATACATAGCACGAGAAAAAAATGGTTCTACAATTTAAATGTGATAAAATTGTAAAGTAAAATAGCCAGAAATTGGAGTAAAAGGAAGCTATCCTTTCTGAACTTTCTTTTAGTAAGACGAAAGATGTCAATATCCGAAGAGATACGGTTGAGTAAAGACATTGCTTTCCTACTAGCATTGCCATCGGCAGGCTAGTTCTGCAAGCAGTAAGATAAAACAGAATTTTAAGTTGTTAGTTGTTGCTAAAGATAATAATATCTATATATCTTTGTATAATATACATTTAATTGCTGATTATTTTTAAGGAATAACCTGCTAAACCTTCATTTTAGTTTAGAGACTTTTCAGGAGGTAAGGAAGAGAGGATATTTAGCATTGCCCCTACAATCACCTTTACCATCACGTAAACCATCACTTAAAAAAAAAAAATGCATAATATAAATATACATATTTAATAACAGGGAATCTATATAAAACTTGTAAATAGAAAATGAAAACGGAGCGTTCTCTGTTTAGGATAGTCTCCATCTATCATGGCTCAGCCTGTTCTAAGATGGAGATTTTTTATCTTTTAAAGTACCTATAAGTAGTTCTTTACTAATATAACAATTAGAAAAAAAACCTAAAACTACTTAATTATAAATGCCTAGCTAATCAAATGTAAGAAATAAATAATAATCGTTTTTATTCTAATATAAAGTATATGTATGTGCTAAGAATGCATGTTACCTAAACATAAATGATATAGTATAATATCAGTATGATCAAGAAGACATATTGGCACATTAAAATATTTTTTTAGAACGAATAAAATTTAAAAAAATAAAATGTCAAAAAAAGCAACTGGTTGCTTACTTCTGCAGGGGTAAAACGAGGAGGGAGAAGGGGGGAGTCTGATACTGCGCCACGCTCCCCTCACTTCTCCCCCGCAGAAGTAAGCAACCATTTGTTATTTTTTGATATTTTATTTTTTAAACTTTTCTTTGTTCTAAATATTTTTTTAATATGCTAATATGTCTTCTTGTCCATACTGATCATCGTGGTTTCGGATGTGACAAAAACGAATATAAAGTAATATAATACGTAAGAATATAAATAATATGTGTACCAATTATATAAATTACCTACTACGTTTATTAATCTATTTATATCTTTTTTTTAAATCTCTCGCTACACTATTTACATGTGCAGTTATTTTTATTTTAAAATTTGTTTTACATTACCATTACTTTACCATTTATCACCTTTACCATCACCTTTACCACCACCTTTACCACTACCTTTACCACCATCTTTACCATTATCTTTACTTATTACTTTTACCGTCATCTTTGGTAAAATCACAGTTTACATAGTATTTACGACTTTTAAAAATAATAAACACAGTTATGGAATCTGTTTTTATAGAAGAAATTAAAAAATATATATATTAAGCGCATTGTATCTTTTTTGTTTTTTATTTATGTTTTATTAGTTTCTTTAATGCAGTGTATAAAAATTGAATTGTATGTAAATTATTTGTCTGAATTTTAAAGCCAGTGCGGTAACATTACACAAAGCTTTAAGTATAACGTTTTCAGTTTCATTCGTGCTAAGTATTCATTCTACTTATTTCATATAGCTTACACCTGTAGCTCTATGGTGTTTTATTATTACGAAAATAATTACAGATCGAGATCATGTTCTCTCTTGTGAATGAATATCAAATTCACTTTCTACAAAGACTCTCATTACGTGTAACACTATAAGAACGTACTCAGCTAGTACGTTAAATGTAATCACTATTCTAAAAGCTTTGTACAGATAACAGACCTTTTATTTCTTTATTATAAAATAATTTACGTATGTAATTATACAAATTTAGCGTAGCAAAGGTTGACAAATTGACAGTAAATATTTAAAATGTAGAGATTTTTTATAAGAAACTTATAGTGACACAATCAGGAACGGCTTATTTCTGTGAACGTGCTCCGACTCACTTGAAAATTTGTGTTGAGTCAGGGCACAAACATCAACAGATGAAAGAATTGAAGGAATAGAGATGTTCAAATATAGGCAGAATGGTGAATGTTACACAGTGTGTAAAGTGGCCACTGAAACCAGCCATTGACAGGTCATAAGCCCTGTAGATGCCTGGACTTCTATATTACCTTCTCTTAAATGTTCTTCATCTCTGTTGTAATATGTTAATATATAGAGTACTTTCATATCCTCAGATTAGAATTCAGAAGGATTTTTGCTGGTTTAATATTCTTGCACAAATTAATATCTGACTGTATAGATGCCTATGATATCCTTGCTCAGATAAACCTCAATGTACCTCGCCGTAACTTGCGTACCGATGCTGTCTTTACTGTGGGAAATTATAAAACTAACATCGGATTCTTTTCCCCTCTGCCGAGGATCCTCAGAACTGAGAACGAAATCTCTCTAAACGGTACTGTCGATGTGTTCCTACAGCAAGGGCAGGCATTTAAGAAGCAAGCGGTGTCGTCTCTCCTGACTCGCGATGTCACACTTGCCATTTCCGCCTAGATTATGCCACCTTTTGTAAATTTAAGTAGATTTTAAGACTGTTTAGTACTCATAAATGCTAATCTATTAGGGCTAACTTAAGCCTGTTGATTGGCTTCAAAAATATATATATTGGTTGTGGTCCCGTAGTAGTACTGTGGATTCATGGGCTAAAGGTCCAAAGTTCAAATCCCAATCTACCACTACTTGATTTCCATTTTTCCAACAGAAGTTATTTAAGAATTAGGGAAATGGTCGAAAAAATTACGTATTTGAGTAAATATTTAGAACTCAAGTATTTCTCTTTTTACTAAAAAAAAATAACACTTTATTTATTCCACATTTTTTCAGTCATATTTTTCCGTCAGGATAATCCAATTACATAAACTACTTTTTTTAAAATGCAATTCGTTTACTTGAATCTATAGTTATATTGCTCTGAGTGTAATTAAAATAACCCGAGCTGTTAGAATTTAGCATATTTAATAAATTTGATTTCTTTACAAATAAGACGATAAAAAATGGACACGTCAATTATCTAAACAATTTTTTTTTAAAAGCCAATTTTGTTACTTGACCCATAGGTTAAATTCGTGATGCACTAGGTGTAATTAAAACAAACTGAAATGTTGAAATTTTGAATATTTAATTACAGATTATTCAACAAATACGACCACCAAAAACAGCCCATTTACCTAAACCAGATTTAAATTTTGAAAAAAAAGGCAATTTTGTTACCCGATTATTGAAAGTAATTAAAACGAAAGAAAATAAAAAATGGACAACCCGATTACTTATACCAAATTTATATATTTTTTCCCAATGAAATTTTGTTACCTGATTAATAATAGTCATATTTATTAATTTATTCATACAAATACTTACATATTACAAAAAAATACAATAATAACGTATCCCAAACTCTATGAGGCCAAGGGCCCTGTGTTGAGTTGGGATACGACATAATGGAAAGTGGAAGCACGTACATAATTAAATAAATTGTTAAACTGAATGTAATAAAAATAATTCGTACTTACAAAAAAAATACTGTGTTATCGATTGGGTTATGTAAAACACGACATTTGGACTACACAATGCGTAAAATGAGTTGAGTGAAAAAATGTAGCCTCACGAATCCCTTTTTACGGAAAATTTTACATATTTAACTTTAAATCAACTTTTTCGGGTACAACCTGCTTTTGCTGTTTCTAATATTATTTATATTATGTTTTGTCTTAAACGAAACAAAACGCTTTGTATTATATTGATCAATTTTAGTAATAGTATTTAGATTTACACGCATTGTGGAAATCGTGATTCTCTCTTTTCATACTTGATCAAATCGTTGAAGCGAACATATTACTTTTAGATAATAATTGATTTAAAAAACGAATGACCCACAATATCCCTCTATTTTAGAGGCTTGTCCGCAGGCGGGAAAGGTAAAATGTTGTAAAAAATTTACCACAACACCAAGACCTTTTGATTTAGTTCTTGGTTTCCTCACAACTGGCGGGAATCGAACCCGAGACACAAGTTTCACAGTTAACCGCTTAACCAACTGCGCCGGGGCAGATGTCTTAATGTTGTCTATTAAAGTTAATTTTGTTATTGTTTTGTTATATTTACACACATAATTCTTCTGTATGTGTGATGTACCTGAACTCCTCCTAAACGGCTTAACCGATTTACGTGCGGTTTTCAGCGAAATATACATCTTTGCACTGCACGTGTTCTTATCGTAAATAGTCCAATTTTCAATCGAATCTGTGAAAAAAATTAGAAGCATAAATCGTTTTTTCATCAACTTGCCAGAATTGAATTTGACGAGAATGCATTTACAAAAAAATGGAAGGATGTTGTTATTTTGTGTTTAAAAAAAGTTTGTTTTTGAATGTTTACGAATAATATTTGATTTTATGGATCCCAATCAGATTCTTTATTTTCATTCCTTATAATTTTTATTTTCTTCCCATTTATTTTTTTTAATTGGATTTTTGGTAATACTAAAATAATATTAACTGACATTCAATACATTTAAAAAAAATCGCATTCATGAATAAAGTGCACCCCTGTTGGTGAGAAGAGCCGAGTTTGACATTTGCAAAAATAATTCTATATTTGAATATTAATAGTTTTTAGTTTATGAATTCGATCATAAACAAGTACCTAGATACCTACTTATCTATTTTTTTTTAATCCAAGCTAATAGCAGGCAAGCCAACGTTCGGGCAAGACAACGTCTGTCGGGTACACTAGTATAAGTATAGAACTACTTATACTTTAAAGCATAAACAATCTTTATCTTAGAACTGACTGGGTCATGTTAGATTGAGACTATCCTAACCAGAAGACGCTCCGTATTCATTTTCTAAATTACTAGTTTTATATATGGCCTTACTTATAAACCTGGAATATAGATACGCCTAGGCATAGTGGTAAAATAAAAATGGGAATATTCTACCATTGTACTTAGGCGAAACTGTATGCCAAGTTTATGAGTAAGGCCTATAGATTCCCAGGTATTAAATATGTTTACTTATTTATTCAATCAATTTATCCATAAAAAATGTAATAATTAAAAATAAAAAAAAATTGAACATTTAAAGGTGAATGTTACACGGTGTGTCGAAGTCCCTGTAAACGCCTAGATTTCCATATCCGACTGTGAGGAAGTTCAGAAGTTTTTAAAATTTTATTTTTAAAAAACTAAGTGAAAAATTATTTTTTTTAAATATGTAGGTATCTATGAGTTTCAACTACTTAATCACTCCACCCGTGATGTCACGAGTTGTCGTCAGTGATTTGTGATCACATTTAACAGTAAAACCCCGTAGTTGTCAAAATACACTAAACGTTGAAACATATGGCTACCCGGGCACCGAAAATCTATCACGACGCATAACATCGCTTCAATGGATCGGTTATTGTACTCATGAACCCGTGACGTTTCAAAGTAGTTTATTTTTATCAAAACCATTTTCATATTTTTTTTCAAACTTCTCAGTACAATTAAACCTCTAATTTTTATCGCGCGCAAGAAAACATAATATTAAATTTTCCGTAGCACTGAAATTCCCCATTATATAATTAATATCGCTTTTTTTTTCATTTCTGTTGAGCTTTAGATGCAATTCTTAGTGGGCTAAATTTCTGAACTAATTAACAAATATTTGCACATAGTAGGCCGTTTTCATGCAATGGTAAAAATCCACCTTTTTTAAAATACAAAAATAATCGTCATATTTTTATTTGGTTCATTATTTTGTTTATTAAAAAAACAACAGCAGTACAAAAAAAATATATGCAGCATTTTATTTTTATTTATTTACAATTTTAAAAAACTCGTTAGGGTTACATTAGAAATTTTATATTGTCTAGTCATTTTATGTATCGTCTAGTCTAGTTAGTTCAGCCATCATGTGCTTTTTCAGATTGATTTTAAATTTGTCTCCAGTAAAAGTTTTCAAGTAGTAAGGCAAGTCGTTGTAGTGTTTAAGTCCATTATGTAGTATTTTTGACTGTCCTGTGTTTGTCTTTGCTTTTTCAATATGAAAGTGTTGTTGTTGTCTTAAAAAAAAACATAAAATAAAGCAAATAAGTTTTCCACATAAATACAATTTTGAAAATGCAGTTCAGTTAGATATTAATAAAGATTTGCATGTGTCGAGTTTTAGTGTGTTAGGATGCGTGGGCATAAACAAATAGATATGAAAAATAAATAATAAAAAAATAAGTTGGTGTATAAGATAATAACATACTTATATCTTAAAAATATTTAAAATATTTTTTTAAATAATTTCAAAAAGAGTATAAGATAATAATAATGCACGTCAAAAACTGGAAAAAATAATGGTACACCAATCGAAGCGTATCTCTATTATTTTATTTATTGTTACACGAATCTATGATGATCAGTCTCACACTTCAGGTGGCATCGTTAACCGTCTATAATATATTCTAGTGTAAAAACACATATTTAAGCTGACAACTACCCCACGAGGCCGACAAAATAAATGTCGATCCACCCTAATTTTACTGTGCCGTGTGGATTTAAACGATGCGTGTAAAATGGGCCATACTCAAAACATTGTTATTATTTTAACTTTTTAAAAGAAAGGCACTTAGCACAAATACAATCGAAAGCATCGATCGCTATCGTTAACCGTCATTCGTTATCTTTCTAAAAGCCGAAACTAATTAAGAGCGATACCAATTTGTACGGATTTTGTTGTGGCACTGATAAAGTAACACATTTCGCTTTTCGTTAATGCGATGCAACGACTCGTTACAGTTTTATGTAACAATATTCCATAACCTCCTTTGTAACTTGTTACGGAATGTCTACACTCAACATTATGAATAATGCCCTGATTATGTGTTCAATTGCTGTATACACGAAATTTATTATGATAATTCAGTGCAAACACTTTCTCGTTTAATGTATTCATAAAATTTATGTCATTACTCGTATTTTTATTGTATTAATCCTTTCAAACCTAAATTAATTCACGTAGATGCAAGAAATATTTTTATATGCATAAATACGTACATTAAGAGAAAACAAGGTCTCACTCTTCTTCTATAAAAGTATTCCCGTATTTCTTCCCTGGAGGCACTTTTTTATCCTTTCCTTTTTTTAGCATTTTACAATAGGCATACATAAGTAACAAACACAAAAAAATCCCATAAAAGCACGGCGTATACATTTTATTTTCAATAAAGTCTATTGAAAGAATACGACAGAAATCAAAAAGTTTTAAAAATAGTGCTAATATTAGAACATATTTTTTTGTCTCCAACTATAATAAAAGTACCTATATTCTCTTCCTTAATCTCCCTCCTTTCCTTTTTCCTCTTTTTTCCTTTTTCCCATTGAGTAATAGTTTTGATTTAAGGTAATTTATAAACAAATACGTTAATTTCTATTTTTATATATCTTTAGCTTTTTAATCTTTTTTTTCTATTGAATATGTTCTGTAACTTGAATTATAAAAATAAAACTTTAATTTTATTGGTTGGTTGGAAGACATTGCCATTTGGCAATAAGCCGCCAATGTTTAAATAACATTTTATACAAAAAGTTGAATAAATAAAATTCTATCAATAAAAAAAAGAAGCTATTTAAATCTGTTTTTTTTAAACTATAATTACAACAAACATTTAAATCGAAATAAATTCAAATAATTAATCTCTATCATATTGTCCTTATGAAATGCATTGAACAGTTTTGAATCTATGAAAAATTAGTGTATTGAGCAATGATTTTTTTACACACTTAAGATTTACTACTGGCGTTACTTTATGGTTTTCCCTTTTTGATAAATTGTTTTTAATGGGAGCTAGAACCATAAAAAAAAACGCCCAGTTTAATCTGCCGCTTCAGACGTATTGTATACAAATATGATAAATAATTTCGAAAAACGTAAAAGTTGCCGATACACAAAATTTTATTCTGATACTTTTTCAACAAAAAAAAACAAATCGGTTCAGGTTTGATGTGCGAAAAAACGGGACTACGGAACGTCGATTTGTCGATTTTATTTAGGCAAAATCAGTTCCACGTGCGGTTGTCTTTTTCGCGCGATACCGGAGAGGCATTTGCGAGAGAGTGCCAGAAAAATAATGTTCAAATACCTGTTCATAAAATTTCTTGGCCATCGCCCTTTCTCTTAGTAGTCCCCAGATCGGCGCCTGAAGCGTGAGGCTGATGATCGCCTGGGCTTCATGTTATTACATTACACACGCTGGGTGTTATTGCAGTGCCCAATGCTCCACTGGTGTGAATATTGATAGTGATTAATTGGTTCTGAGATCATCTTCCTTTCTTTTTTTACTGGTATCATAAATTTTGCCACATTATGCAATTCGTTAAATCCTGAAAATTAATTTATATATTTTAGATCGTTATAATGGCAGTAAACGCACGAAATAACTCGATCGTGTAGGTCATTAATTTTCCTAATTTTAGAAAATTTGTAGCGTCCATTTCGGACAGTTTACGTCGAAGAAAATAACCGGTTTCGTAACATTTTAATGTGTCGGATGTTTGTAATTTGTACGAGTGTGGAAGGCATGTGAACCTTTTTTATTTTATTATGTAATTCGTTTTTAGATAATCTATTCAAAATCAGAAATGTCAACAGTTCACATGAAAAAATTTTTTTTTTTTTTTTTTGAGGTGAGTTGCATATTTATGTAATACCCACATTAGGTGAGTGTTTAGAATGAAAAATAAATTATTTAATTTTATTTTTTTTAGAAACGTGTTGTGGTTCCGTGGCAGGTGTCGCGGATTCAATAATAGGTCCTAGGTTCGAACCCCGGTCTCCACACTTGATTCCTAATTTTCACTAGTGAGTTTTACATTCTGATGGGCAGAATGATGACTGTTACACAGTGTGTAAATTGGCTTTTAAACCACGTCGTAAATGCCTAGACTTTCATATTCCCTTTTCAAAATGTTTTCCTTCTGTGTTGCAACTAATTAAAATCAACGTCTTCAGGGAAAAATTCAGAATTTGTTTGCAAGTATTTATTTGCAGAACACATGCTCAGAATATTGTTATTAAATTCTAGTAAACTTTAAATTGTAATCATTTTATGAAGTCATTTATCAACGCCCACAAATCTGCAAAATTTTATGTCGACTTTATCAGTCAATCGTTCTTATCAAAACTCAAATTTCATCTCATGCATGGAAAACGAATGCTTTACAAAAACATATTATTTTAATCAATATATACAAGGTTTGATAAAAAAAATAATCGGAATATTTGAATTTCTAATTTAAATACGTTATTGTCACAGCGTATTTTTTTTTCCTTGATCGGTTCCCAATGTTTAAAATTAATATGTCAATTTTCGGATATTTTGGAGGCGTTGTTTGTTTTTGACATACAGATTGGTAAGACGTACTTTGGTGTGGTGGGCGTTCCAAAATCAAATCATTGCGCAGAGAAATTGCGGGACGCTCGCTCACGTTTCGCGACTTGTTCGTGACTTTTTGGGAAAAAAACAGATCGCATTGATTCCAGCCACCGTTATTCTCTGGCTGTTTCCGAGGTATTGTAAAATAAAAAACATCCCCTCTGCTTTGTGTTAGGGATAGCGAGTCAAGATAAAAACACTTATGAAAGGACAACGTTCCGCGACCATATAGGAGACGAAGACCGAATCGCTGGCAGATGTAAAGGCCATTCTAAAAAGTGGGTTTCAAACATGTTTTTAGGATTGGAAAAAATGCTGGCATGAGCACTGAGGTATAATTAAATAGAGATGACGTTTCATATAACGCGAATTTGAAATCGGGAAATCGGAAATCATTGCCGTGCAAAACGCGTTGTAGAGTAAAAAGCACTAAGTGTTTATGCCGCTTTCCTTAAATTCAAAGCTTACGTCGCACCCTTTTGCACTGCTTCACATTTCCTTAGCGTATACAAGGGAAAACATTATTTTTCACCAAATGCAAAATAAGTTCCGGAACCTATGTTTAATAGAACACAAGTCGGGTGCTTGGAACTGCATCTAGTGTTAACTTACAAAATATTATACACGTTGTTTTAAGGGCCAGACCGCAAAACTTCACAAGAACATTCTTTATCCATCATATAAAAATAATACCAATATTTTTTCTTCAAAAATTCATCTTTTTGAAATTTTAAAACAGAGTTAATCTTTAATTTCTTGGATTAGTATCCCTTTCACAAACCCCTACACCTCCCTTACAAAAAAAGACAAAAAACGCATTAGACCATCGAAGCGATACGCATCGGACGCGGACAAGGAAAGTGGCTGGGTAGGAAAAGGGAAGGGTATGTGGAAGGGAAACTAGCTCGAGAAATTAAGGATAAAATAAATCACCTTTTGGAAAAAAAATATAAGGATTTAAAAATAGTTTACCAAGCGGAATGTTTCTCTGAAGTTTCTCGGTCTGGCCCCGAAACACCGTGTATATCAATGAGCGTAATTATTTTATATCCGATGGTGATTACTTTGAAAGCAACAGTATTAATACTGAGAAAAAAACAAATATTTTTTTAATGTACACAAATTCCATGTATTTTTTTTACCAATATGTATACTATAAACACATAGAAAAACAAGAGTTAACAACTTTAATTATTTTTTCTGAATGTTTTAATTTCAGAACGTACCTTACTTATATTGATATAAAAGTTTTTAAAAAATGCAGGTTTTTTGTAATGTTTGCGATAAATACTGTTAAATATTTTATGCTTAGAGATTCGCAAATACTACGGTGAAATTTCGAAGAACGCTTAGATTTTTATCACAAAAATACAATGCACGAAATTTCTCCACTGTTAGGCGTCAAACCCGAAGGCATGGACGGACGCTTTGACGTATGTCAATCAACAATACCAGCACACGTCAAACGTCAATCATAAAAAAACATTTTTCTCACAAAACGTGTCTTTAACTTTGACATACTTTTAATTTTAAAAATTGGGAAAACACTTTAGAACCGTTATTTAATTGCAAAATGGCTGTTTTCAAATCTTATACCCAAGTATTAAAAGTAACAAGTTGTAAGTTTTTTTAACAGCTACCTTATGCATGACTTATTAAAAAAAATGTTACATTACTTTCGTTGTTTCATTACTTCATATTTTTTATATATGAGAATAAATGTAGGAATCCCAAAAAACATATATCTGCGGATAAAGCTAATAAAGTGATATTTAAAACATGTTTTTATCATATTAACGAGCTTAGATTATTGTTAACTTAATTGGAACTTTATTAATTATTTTTAGTTTCTTACGTAGAAAATATCTACAGAAAAACATCAATAATTCAGTTGATCAAATAAAACAATAAAACGAAATTTAACATTTGCACATTTTTAATATTTCAAATAAATAGTCGCATTGTCCTCGAGTCAATACCTACGAACGAGACCTTGTGACAGTAGCAATTTGCTTAATGTAAACGTGTCGCTCCGCAAATTTGTATCGACGCGAACGTATATTTGTGTTATGATAATACATTGTTCGCGGTTCGACAACATTACGCGGCCACTTCGCGCATGCGCACAGGTGGGATGTCGTGCAGGGCGAAGGCATTTGATAATTTTTGAACGCAGTGCGATGTTTGCAAACTTGATTCTACGCGCCTTCTGGGATATTATAATTCTATGCTAGTTACGATATAATATTTTGCGTTGGTGTAATTTAACATATGAAAATATTACAAATGTTTTTGTTATTTTTCGGTCAAAATAATTTCCTAATTTCGGTTATTTTTTTGGTGTTTATATACACTACAATTGCGTACTTACAATGCGTATTATTATTATTGTTTCATGCGTCTTTTTTTATGTTGTATGAAGATATTAAAAATTAAAAGTTGATAAACTTTTTACTTTATCGCAAAACAATGAATTTCGGATTTGCATATTGAAAGTGCAACAAAAGTAAGTGTATGGGCCACGGGAAAAAGCTAAAGTACCTACCTATTATCTACATATTTACATAAATATCCGACATCACGTGATGTCAGATGCCGGATGGCGAATGTAAGTATAAAAAGGCAAAAAATAGACATTTTATTGTTGTAAGGCGATGATAGACCTGAATATAGATAGAAACACAATTTGACACACATCAAAATAAGTACTGGGTATTTTAGGTAATCGTGACAGAAAGTTATGATCGTAAAAGGTTTCAATATTTAAATTTTTTAATTCGTGAGAATATTGTTTAATATGTCGACCGTTTTAACAAAATACTTGTGAAGTTTCAAATTCTTTTTTTATCAAGTGCTAACAAATATTTGTTTATTTTGACCACTTTCCGACTTTTCTATGTCTATCGCCTTCGAGACAGACCCGTCTCTTCATCAGGACATTAATCACATAACATGCTTTGGCTGTCTCTTTAGTTAAGAGAAAATGCGGCGATGAATAGTATTTGAACATAATTTTCCTGTCACTCTCTTGCAAATGCCTTCCCGATACTGTGAAAAAAAGACTGCACATCGGACTGATTTTACCTGGCTAAAATCGACAAAATCAAGGTTTTGTTGTCCCGTTTTTGCACCCCAAAACAGTATTAATTTTACTGTTTTTTCAAATAAAAAGTATAAGAATTAAGTTAGTCTAAATTGTTTTTCAAATTTGGCAGATAGAACTAGGCGTTTTTATGGGTTTTTGGATTGTCTTAGCTCCTATAAGAAACAATTTATCAAAAAAGCAAAACCATAAAGGGACGCTAGTTGTTTAATAATTAATTAATAACAAATTAACAACAAATAACTTTAATAATTAATCTTTGTACTATTTTGAGAGTTTTTAATATATTGGCATATGCACCACCCCATCCTACTATACCATATTGTAACAAAGATTGTACAATTTAATAATAATCCATTTTCAAATGATTGATTTTTCAAATATTCCTTAATCTAATAAATACGTATATCCATTTTCTAATTCGTTTAACTAGTGCACTCATACGGTCTTTCCTATAATTTAAATAAATAAATTATCAAAATATTTTTTTTATTTTTTTTTTATTTATTTATTTACTTATTAGTAGTTTATTGCACATTTTTTGAGACATAAGTCCCAACTCCATGGGACTAAAAGTCCTGGGTTGAGTTATAATATGAATAAAAAATATTTTTAGCACCTACATGAATTAATATAGGTTTGAAAGAATTTATTTAACAAAAATAAGAAAAATGATATGAACGAATTAATTAAACGAGAAAGTTTAAGTAACATTTAAATAATATGTAAAGCATAAAAAAAATATGAACACTGTACAATGCTTTTTAGAACAAGTTTCCCTGGTGAGTAGGACATTTAAACTTTAAAAAATACAAAGTTTTGTATAAAAAAATATTTTATATATTACATTAATGAAAAACAGAATAAAAAATAAACTATCATCATTTAGAGGTTTTTCATGACATGGGTTTACTTTACAGCACATGACTTGTAGACAAATGGTAAATTGCTGCAAAATATACTTATTAACCTACAAAATAGGATAGTAAAAACGTATTATGACATTATGACGAAGAGTTAACTCTCCTATAAACGCGAAACAATATTGTAATAAGTACTTACATCATCAAATGTTTCATTTCATCTGAATAAATTATAAATTGCGAATTATGATAATGTGACGTTTTATTGTCGTTTTAGCTTTTATAAATATGTATGTATTGCGCGTTAACATAAGTTGTGTCGGTTTTTTTCCCAAATGAAAAGAACAAGAGGTCACAACAGAAAAAAACTAAAACGAATTAGTCAATAATATATTTTCCTTCATTATTTTACTACAAATTTGTCAAAAATTCATAGCATCTACACCGTACACTGCGCAAATATCGCGAGCAGCTTGGGCAGTTTTATTCCCCCTATTGAACGTAAACAGAAGGCGCTGTCGAAAATGCTCAATTTCGTCTACTTGATATTTCATTTTGTATACTTGTTATCAAATAAAATAATACGTATGTTACGTTACATAAAAGCAAATACAGTATCTTGTAGAGCATACAATTTTCTTTCGAATGACGTATAACGTATAAACTATACAATTTTTTTAATTTTGGTGATCTTTTTTAAATTTGTAAAAAAACATATTGCACCTTTAGGACGAAAACGACTTAACTCCAAAAAATCTTAAAATGAACATTATACATCTATCTGCACTTAAAAAGACGCAACATTTGGGTGGCAAAAGGACAAAACCGTTTGATCGGTCTCTTTATTACTCAGATTATTTAGATTTCGTATCAGAACGGAAGCGGCGCAATTAGTGTTGTGCGATAAGTTTTAAGACTGTTTTGTCCGCATTGGAAGTTTTGCCTTTAGCTCTGGTTATATATTACCATATATCTTATGATCATATAATTATATATCATATGTGTAGATCTGTTATTTTATTTGTTTTGCATTATTCGAATTGCGTATACATAATAACGTATACATTTTTTCATACTTGATTGCATTAAAGTGTAATGATGCTTCGTTCGTTATCTTTTGTGAGAAACATCTTTGTTCTAATTTGACTTGTAAACGATTGTATGGTATCTATGTACATGTACAAAGTTATTAATGTATTTCTCTCTTTATTCTTGCTGTATGTTGACACTAGAACAAGACATTAGTAATTCTAGCCGCCATTTTAGGTCATTAACTTTACGGCATGCGAATGACAGATGTGTTATTTGTATTCATAACATATTTGCAATAATGCTATTCAGAATCTGCCGTAAAATAGCTGCCCATTTATACATTAATTGCAAATGTTATGCGTGAGGCGCATTGTTCTTGATAATAATATAATATGTAGAATCATTATTTATAATAATCCTGCATTTTTAAAACAATTTTTTTCTTCTGAAATCTATGTTTTATATTGTCTTACTCTGAAAAACGGCGCAGAAAATACTACAGCCTTAATTGTAAATTGTAATTATAATTATATTTGACAAATTTTGTATTTTTTTTCTTTTTCTATTTCGAATACATAATTCCCATGCTTGAAAAGCTGTGAATTTGCGAAAGATGGCTTTCCACAAAGTTGCATTGGCCAGAGCCAGCTGGAGGTTGTCTTTCGGAATTGCAATGGTCTATTATAAATCCATTTTCCTAGGCATTGTATGCTATGCAGCTGGCTGTTAGGCACACCGATGTGAATCGCAATATTGTAGGCGAATTATTTTAAGTGGACAAAGGCAACCTCTCCTGGCTCTTGCTAGAGCATATAGAACATGCTCGACGGATGCACTCCCGGTTCCATCGGGCTTGTCCGCTTTGAATTCTGAGGTACAGCGACGATCAGCAAATTTCCACTTAAAAAGAAAGCGTTCTCCTGTTGTTAGTTGCGTCTGTCTACTCCCAACTGAAGAAATGTCTCAATCGAATGTATGAAAATGACTCTAAATGCTCTTCTTGATGCTTGGCAATCGCGATGGGAATCTTCCCCTTCAGGGAGGGATACCTTTCTTTTTTTTCAATCCGGCTGCGCTAAAAATCTTCTTATGTTATCCCTGATCACTGGATTACGCAGTTTTCATCAGGTCATGGTGAATTTAATAATATATATTTCTGCGGATATCCTAACCAGTCTTTTGAACACATCCTGTGATCTTGTCCCTTTCTTCCTCCCTTTGATTACCGAATGGAGCTTCTCGCTATTATCTGTCGCCCTGTTGGCTCTGGTGGCTTCCAAAAAAATTTCATGGCTTTTAAAAAGTTTTGTAAACATTTCGGCGAGATAATGTCCAATCCAATAATTGTCTAAGTACCTAATTGTATTTTTCGCCGACAATATTGAAAAACGAACACACATGGTTTTTAAAAAATCCAAGCTTTGTAAACTTAGTAAGTGCCGGTTCGGCACATTGTTACAATTTACAGCTGCTGTATTATGGATCTTTAAAGTATATAGGTGCACAGAGTTTTATATACATGATGAAAAGTTTGCAGGTTTAAAAAAAAGATTTTAGCAATATTTTTTGCGCCATTAAAAGAGGATGAAGCATGGTTCTAATGCATTATCCCTTACCTATGATGAGAATGAATCATGCCATTACTATTTTTGTTTAATTTTTGTTGAATTTAAATAAAAAAGGTTTGTATTTCGCAAACAACATAAAAAATACCAAAAACTCATTAGAGAAACCGACCTATTTAAACGCCTGTTTCCTCGGAACAAAAACTGATGAAAAACTACATTATTCTATCTCCGTTAATGGATTTTTGGACTAGGTTAAATTAAAGAGGTTGAAAACAAGTCCCTGTATGTTTGTAGATACCTCAGAATACGTGGGCATGTATATCTCTTTTCTTTCACTTTTCCTTTTAATATGATCCAGTTCTTCTACAAACAAACCGGTTACACAACACGTACACACACATACACACAACTCGTCTACATATACAATCGAGATAATAATATATGGTATAAGGAGTTTCCAAACTAGTTCGTCTCTGTTCATAATTAAAATTAATTAAACTTTAAAAAATATTAATAGATAATTACTTGGAATAGTGAATCTTTGATATTTTTATGCTTGTAAGGAATCATTATGCCATTAGCACGACATAACAAGAAGCTACTATATTATATTTGTATTTTTTAGGCGTTTTAAAACATTAAATTTATTTTATTTTTAAAATATTTTGAGTTTGTCCGAATTTTTGTATACTGTGGAGGGCATCATCAACAGCCGTAAGGTTAGCAGAGCTTCGGTTCGCACCACTTTGGCCCACAACGCGTAATTCAATGCAACGTCAGCTTGGACAAGTTATTAAACGTCGTGCATCGGAAGAACATTCACATTTCATCTTGGCATTTCGTGTCACCCGTCCACCAGCTCCTCGCCAGTGTTTGCTATTGTAAACTCCTTTACAAAATTGTAAGGATGTAACTCGCGTGTATCTACTCAATAAATAACTTCAATTGTATACCATCTTTATCATTTAACCTCAAATCAATTCTCGCGCACCCATCCATACAAATAGGTCAATTTTCTTTCGATTCACGACGTATAATAAGTTGTCCAAGCTGACGTTGCATCGGATTACGCGTTGCGGGCCAAAGCAGTGTTCGGCTCTGCCAACATCATTGGCTGTTGGTGATGCCCTCCACAATACAATGACTGTATTTCATCCTCAATTTTAAATACTAAATCAACTTTGCTTGTCCTAGAAAATAGTCATTCGTGTTTCACACAATAGGGTCTTTTTGTGTTTTTTAAAATTATTTTTGTATTTAAATTTGAAAAAAAAGTACGATTTTTTTCGTGCGACGTCGGATGAATTTTCTAGAAAGGTTTGAAATACGCGTATTTTGAATTTCTCGCGAAGACGTTTCGCGCCCCGTAGGACAAACGGCACGTATGACGTTTTGGTGCTTGTACGTGATGTTTATTAAAAGTGCAGTCGACAGTCATAACGTGTGACGTCAAAATGACGTAACTGCGGGCCGTTTTGTATGTGTTCATTTTTGAACCCGAAAATTATGAATGAAAACTGGTTTTGAATACATTGATAGTTATATCATTAGAATCGTTAAAATCCCTTCTAAATGTTTATATTACTTTTAACGTTGTTCCCGGTTTGTAAAAATACTCTATTTTTATGAAAACTGATGTTTTTACTATGCAGGATATACTGGATATTCTTCTTCTGGGGCCTTATCAGGACCCCCCGACGATCACTGCAGCGAAAGCATCTCGGTCCTGCGCTACTCTGCAGCAGGAAAACTGCTTATTAGATGCACTCGCCATAGTGATTCCTGGGAAAAAATGACCAGAGTATTTTTTTAAATTTTTTTTATTTATTTATTACTTATTTTTTTATTTAAATTTTATTGATAAACCCTTACGGGTTATATACATTTAACAAAATGTTTTCACTTTTAAAATTCACATTCTACGGTTAATAATAATATTTTTAACATCTTTTGTAAAGGTTGCCTGAGTCTTTTGTTTAGTTTTGTCTGGTAGTTTATTGTATAATTTCAGTCCATGGTTTATAAGTCTCGATTGTCCTTTTCTCGTTTTAAAAGATTGTATATGATATTTTTCTGATATTCTCGTATTGTGTTCATGTTTACTGCAATTTTTTTCAAGTTTTAATTCTTCGTCTACAATTACATCAGTGGCTAATTTATGAATAAATTTTAAAGATTTTAGTTTAAAGAGTTCAGTTACGTTTAATTGTTTAGTTTGTTCAAAAAGTTCTTTAGTTTCTGTTAGATAGGGAAGGTCATATACTAACTTTTTGATATCCTGTTCCCCATAGTAGTTGCATATAACATATTTTAGTTTTTACATAGGCTTCATACATTAAATTTTTTTCCTTTATTGGAACAAAGTTTTTGATTTTAAAAAAATAGACTAGATAAAGTTTCCCGTTGCCTTCTCTGGTGCATTTTTCTGTCGGGGTTACCTTTCCTTGCTGGTCGGCTCTGGTTTGGAGGCGCCAGAAACTCGCCTTTCATCCTCCCGTTATCTGCTGTGATCACACCGTTATGAGTGTGATCCGATTGCCCAGGGTTCGCGACGTGGACGCTAACGAGTTGGACCAGTCAGTAGTGTTGCCGGTGGAATGCAACTGGGCATTCGCAGTATTTTATAGAATTACACCCTCCAGCAAGATGCGACTAACTGCGACCATACTGACGGCTCTAACCCCATAATAAATATAAAAATTCAAAAAGATTACTCTCATAATTACTCGTATACGAGTATTATATGCTAAGTAAAAGAGCTATGTATAGAATGATTTAATTAATATGTATTTAATTGCTATGATTACATATAATTATATTACAGGATAATTATATCCTTTATTTTTTGAATACTGTGTTTTACCTCTTATGTATATTGTAAAAAAAACTAAAAAAACTGAAATTCATAAACAAATAGTATAATAGGGAAATATCACATACTACGAATTCCGATAAAAATATACGGATTAAATTAAAAATAGTTATGTTTATTAATGAATTTCTTAAAAACAAGTTAAATCCACTTAATTATATCAAACCCGGTAAATCCAAAAAAAGTATGTATTTTTTATGGATACTGTTTAGTCTCTTATTATTTAATTTTTGTAAAATAAAATTTAATTGTTCTTAACATTTAGATCTTGTCATGTAAATGAATCGAATTGCGATAATCTGTTTAAAAAAACTTTGTTTCGAAAAAATCGTTTAGTTTTCAGTACTAACAGACACAATTATTATTTCGATGTTCACACTTACTCGAGTTTCCAGTGGATTTATTTATTATCATTTTGTATACATAAAATTATGCATTTATAAAAAATTGCTCTGACTATATCTAACTAGTGTTATTTACCTCGTTCTAAACCAGTTAAAAAAATATATAAAAAAACACTAATCAATACATAGAAACAATAATAAAGGAAGTAAATAAAGTGGAAAAATAGTAAAAACATAGTCAAGTGCATCATTAAAAAATATATTTGAAAACTCAGTAAAATACGTAGTAAAATGGAAAAAACAAAGTAGGTACAAGACGTAATTTAAAAAAATGTAAACATATATATATATATAAATATATATATTCATAGTAAAAAAACACATTAAAAAAAGCAAAAACCGAGTAAAAAGTAATGAGAATCTTCGGAAATTCAATCAATAAAAAAACAATTTGTACTATAAGTGCCGTCATAACTGATAAATCACCCTCTGCTTCATGACCTGCGAACTTATGTGTGTCTAAAACACACTGCCCGTTCATTATTAAGACATATAAAACTATATATAATGTTTCAATTATAATTACATAAATTCCGGTGAAACGTAATGACGTGACGCGTTTCCTCTCAGTGGCTAAAGAGAAAAGCGATATATTAATTTGGAGACAATCCGCCTCAAGCCATACGTACTAGCTTGGCTCTCATAAGAATAAGGCATCGTAACTACACGATATTGCAAAACAAGGCAAAGTAAATCATACTTGTATACATGGTGTTTCTGGGCCAGACTGCAAAACTTTATAGGAACATTGCATAAAGGCAATATGCGCCCTTATGCATATGTGTATAGACTGTATATGTATATTAAGTGTTTAAAAAAATAAACGTTCCTCATGGCAAAAAAAAACATGTTTTTTTTTTAAATCCAAAAATAAAGGATATCTTTCTTTCTCAGACTAGCATCCCTTCCACAAACTCTTGCACAACCCCTGGAGGAAAGGAGGATATTTGGAAAACCATTTACACTTTAGAGTGCAAAATGTACAATAAAGGAGATTTAATACATCAAACTCGATAAAAAGTTAGTTAAACTAATTATTTATTATAAAATGTCTGCGAAAATCCAATTGAATTAAAAATTAATTTTATAAAAACAAATATATGTAAAATAAGAAAAACCGTGTTTTTAAAAAAATGTACATAACGTTCAAATAATGTTCACCTTTAATTATAAGGAAACAATATTTGTACAAATTCCACACAAGAGGCACCAAAGCCTCCCTTAGGGCCTATTTCATTTGTGATGATGCCGTGTAAAACGATGTAATGGAAACTACTGCAATATTTAGGGATAACATCCGATTAAAAACTTAAGGAAGAAGATTTATTTATTTTTATTTATTTATTAATCATAAAACACAAAGTATTTCACAAGTATAAAACGTTAAATTACTCTCCCAGGAGTTACAAAAACTGAATTCGGGACATAAATAATATTAACATTTAAAAAATAACACATATTGAGAACAACAAAGAAACAAAGCAAGTTTAGCACCTTTATAACTAAATATAGCACAATATATACGCCAAAAACCTTCTCTTACACAAGCAGAATGAATATATAAAAAAAGCGCTTTTAAGAATAAAAAAAAGTAGTGAATCTACTAAGGGAGATAAGGTTGATTAATTTGACAGAAACGATTTCACAAAATATGTCAGTATTCATCCTTAATCAATGGAAGACTACTTTATCGACCGAAATCAGGGCTTGCAATTGTAGCGTGTAATATTTATACATATTGCCGGTAGGTGTCTCTCTTCCATCAAAAGTTAAGGCGGTATTCCAAATTGCCAACAGTATTCCAAATATGCTTCCTTTCCTCTACAAAAAAATAGTTTTTGGAAAAAAACCTATGGGAAGGGATGCTATTTCTCTAAAAATTCGTGGTTTGGCTCTTAAACACGTGTATATGGTCGGCATACTGCCTATTTTGCCTAATATACATTATAGCCTATTTTGAGAAAATGCAATTTGAATGTTTGACTCAACAAAAGTCTCTTCTGGTGTTCCTTATTCATATTTTAGTTATGATACATACTCATGAAGCCATCTTAGTTCCTTTGAATTGTTTCAATAGTTCAGATTTCGAAAAAATAACTGGTAAATGGAACTAATGCCAAGTTGCCCCAAATAGCTAGGGTTGCCATATTTGGCTAATTTCGTCTGCACACTCAGAACGTTCTGGAATGGGGAAATCTAGTATCAAATAGAAAATTTCAAGTCATTTTAAAATTAACGTACAAAAGTACCCTAAAGCAAGTTGGACATCGTATTTCAATATTTTGTTAGATTTTAGTCCGTATTGAAAACCAAATGTTATAAAGCATTAAATATGTTAGCAAATTAGCTGACTCGAAAACAGGATTTGAGGGATAAATAGGTGGCAGTTTTAGCATTATTTTTGGTATATTTTTTGAGGTATACAACATGGCTAAAAAATAAACTCCAAACAACCACTATCTAATTATTCCATAATATGACGCATAATATCATTTTTTCATCGCTCTTAAATCTTAAACAACTCTCTATGAGTAAAATTAAATAATAAAAAAAATATATACAGTAGTTTTCTTGGGAACCGTCGTTTTAAGGTGTTTTTAAACTTTAAAAACGAGACGCGGTAAATCGTTAAGTATCGAATTTACATTTAAATTTTATTATAAACCCGCTTTTATGGAGTGGCTTTTATTTTCCAATAAATTGGTCGTTTGATTCTTCATTATTATATCCGGTAATACAAGACTCGCTTATAATCCACAAAACTATTTCAATAATTATAATTTTTTTTTGGTTTATAATTAGATGCTTAAGCAATAGTCACGAAAAAAGTATTTATTAGTCTTAGTTGAGACATCGGTCTGTTTATTTAAACAAATAAAATAAACTCTTTTTGAATTAATACAAATACAGTTTTTTTTTTTTTTTCTTATTATTTCATTTTAAATATTTTATCAATCATCGAACCGAATCGAATCAAATAGAAATCGAATTCAATGCGTATCGACAAATATTTTTAATAGAATATTATGGATGCCTAGACGTTTCGCTAGCCCAAAGCATCAGTGAGACTTCTTGGAAGAACACGTTCTGAGATAATCGGACTTTGAGGTGTGTGAAGGGTCTGACTAAATTAAATTATTTGAAGTAGATTATGCATACTATATTTTTACATGGGTTTACAATCTAACATAAATATTTTACTATTTGAAAACATTAATTTATTAACATATCTGCACGTGCATCTCAAAATCAGAATTTTCTGGTTCATCTCACTGTTCTTACTTTGGGCTAGCGATTTATAGGACCTGAGACCTGTCATTGGCTTATTTCAAAGTTCTCTTTTCACACTGTGTAACATTCACCATTCTACTCATGATTGATTGAACACCCTAAAAAAATAATCGCCTGAATAAAAAAGAACGTGTCCGGGCGGATAAAGAATTTCAGTTCCGCGAGGGAAATAGAACCAGAATCCTGGTCGAGTGTATTTGACTCGATAACTAGTCTCAGGCAAAATCCTAAAAAAGGAAATCGGGTGGGAAAAAGTCGGCATTGTTGTCTCCTTCATTTTTAAGGTTCGATTCCACTGATTTCATGTAGTGCCCTATAAGTGGCGAGCAGAGTTTTTTTTATAGGTAATCTACAAAAAATGTTTATCAATTTGTACCTTCAATTAAGTTCATAATAGATAAGTAATATAATTATAAAAAGCAATTTTTTTTATTTTTATTATTTTTTTTATTGATAAACCCTTACGGGGTACATACATTTAACAAAATGTTTTCACTTTTAAAATTCACATTCTACTGTTAATAATAATATTTTTAACATCTTTTGTAAAGGTTGCCTGAGTCTTTTGTTTAGTTTTGTCTGGTAGTTTATTGTATAATTTCAGTCCATGGTTTATAAGTCTCGATTGTCCTTTTCTCGTTTTAAAAGATTGTATATGATATTTTTCCGATATTCTTGTATTGTTTTCATGTTTACTACAATTTTTTTCAAGTTTTAATTCTTCGTCTACAATTACATCAGTGGCTAATTTATGAATAAATTTTAAAGATTCTAGTTTAAAGAGTTCAGTTACGTTTAATTGTTTAGTTTGTTCAAAAAGTTCTTTAGTTGCTGTTAGATAGGGAAGGTCATATACTAACTTTAATATTTTATTTTGCTGTCTTTGTAGTCTGTTTATGTCATTTTGATATCCTGTTCCCCATAGTAGTTGCATATAACATATTTTAGTTTTAACATATGCTTCATACATTAAATCTGATAAAATAAACTCTAACAACAATTATTATTAACTTCGCGAGATAGTTAGCTTAATTCTACATCATTAATACAACACTTGTACCTACAAAAGTTTATTAAAAAATACCACAATAACATTGAGCAGATATTTCCATTATAATTAAAATGTCAACACTGAGACTGGCCGATTCCTTTTACAACGAATAATAAAAATTCAAATATAATGGTAAGCTGTGCATAATCGCTTATTTGGACGATTTGCGCCTATGACCTATACAAAATCAGCTACGGATATTTTATAAAATAATGATATAACCTGAACCGGTGGACTAAAATATAAACTGTCATTTTTTTAAAATTATTTATTGGGGATATCAACAGTAATACATGTAACCAAAATATAACAAATAAAATGTACAGAGAATAAAACCAATAACAGATATCCACAGAAATACATTAAATACACGTACAATACATACTAGTGTGTTTGTGTGAGTGTAAGTGAGTGAGAGGGTGGGTGAGTGGGTGTTGTTATATTGGAATTAGGGTGGACATGTGTGTTAATATTATTGCAAAAGTGTCTAAAATATAAATAAACATATATAAAATATTAAGAATTAGAGATAAAATAAATTAAAATAAGATAAAATGATACTTTATGAACGATGGTGTCGAAATGCCTAGAAATCTATATTCTCTTTTCAGATGGGTTTTCGATCTCTGTTTGAATACTTATAGAATCTCAAATACGTATTTTTTGTTTTTGTCTTTTTCCATAACTAAATTCTAAGTTGCCGTTCCTACTATGCACTCGTATGTTCTAATATACGATACTTAATTCAACAATCTTGCCATTGAATTCCGCCGCCGGCGTTGTTGAATGCAACTCTTTGTTTTGCTCTGCCGCGTAGACTATTTA
Source organism: Micrasema longulum (assembly GCF_059751315.1). Classification (NCBI taxonomy): domain Eukaryota; kingdom Metazoa; phylum Arthropoda; class Insecta; order Trichoptera; family Brachycentridae; genus Micrasema; species Micrasema longulum. Next base: position 230,192 of record NW_028277811.1, on the reverse strand, counting down.
GCGAATGACGCCCGTTGAATAATTCAATTTCTTGGTGGTTTGTTGCTGTGACCTCCAGCCGGGACAGAGGTCGCCATGTCAGAACTCTGACCTTAGTAAATAAATATTAATGGATGCTGAGGTGATAAAAAGCGATATGGACGAGTCATCGAACCCCGAAGATCGATTTCACCGTGAAATCATATTATGATTACTTAAGAAGATACATTTAATAATAATGGTGGGAAAAATACAAAATGATTTGACCGCTACTAAGCGAATTTCGCAAAAAAAAAATCAAAGATTTTTTTAATGTCTTATTTGGTCTTAAAATAATACAAACATTATAACAAATGTATGCCCTAATATTAACTTATTTGTATTCGTTATATCTTTAATCTTCGCAAATTTGACCACATAACCGAGTATCGCACGCAACTACACTGGCTCAGTATCAGGCATAGAAGAAACATTCACATTCTATCACTTCTTCACAATATTTTAAATAATCCCACTTCGCCTGTTTATCTGAGATAGCTCATCCAACGTCTTTGACAACACGGACTATCTCTTCGTTCTAGTAACGAAAGAACCCTTTTAATACCCTGTCATCGCTCTAATTTTCTTGCTTCCTCTTTCACAGTAGTTGCCGCTCAATTGTGGATTAATCTACCCACTAATGTTAGAGACCCCTTCTTTATTTACATTTAAGTCAAGATTGAAATGTCACCATCTAAATATTTAAATTGTTCCTTTATCCTTCTTCTTTCCTTCCCATCCCCTCTCCTCTCTTAACAGTATAGTGTTAATTTTTTTGATATAAATATTTTTTTGTTAATTTTTGCTTTTAATTTTTGTATAAAATTGTAAGATTCAATATGTCCATGTATTTATAATTTTCTCAAACTGAACGGTTTGGGTAGGTAGGAAGAAATTGCCTTAAGGCAATATGCCCACCCTTGTATGTATATATATTGTATATGTATATAAAGTGTAAAATAAATAAATAAATATAAGTGTGAGCATCTTTCGCTAGCGTAGCAGTCAGGTTTTTATTTGAATATTGCCAATCTCAAAGAATCCAACGTATGAGCGTCTTTAATGAGTGAACGTGCTTACATTTCGTTTGTTTTAAGTTTGAAAATGTCGATTCACATAAATACGCTGAATCAAAACACGATTGCAATTGAACGTAGATATGCAGAAAGAAGCCTAAGAAGAATATTGAAAAAAATAGATTTTGGTAAAATCGGGTGCAGTAAGGTCCTAATTCTATGTTTTGCTAAAAACAGTACGGCTGCTTTCATACAAAAAAACTGTTTTAGTTATCTTCTAAAACTAGTGTTGATCACTAAAACGACATTTGTCAGTTTGCAGAAAACACCTACAGCACTAAAAAAATCTTACGGTTTAGATGCTGACGGGAAATTCATGCCAGAAATCTAGTTTTCTATAAAGATGAATTTATAATTATTTTAATTTCATAAATTCAAAAAAATCTAAATATTTTTTTATACATAATGTCGCCTCATACAGACTTTTAAAAAACATAAAAAATCATTTGACACATAATTAGATCATTTTTTAAGTTACAATAACAAATTAATTAAGTGATTCTCTTATATTAGACACCCTAATATAACTTAAAAATACCGTTCGCGAATCGTTGCAACTAAAGCTAGGACAGCGGTGCCTGTATTTTAACGGCCACAGTGAACGGTGATGCGGTGGACAGCCGTCGTAACGGTGACTAAATAGTGGTTTCATAAGAAAACTGTGTTAAACTGTGTTGATAACACCGTTTTTCTCTAGGCACCGTTACGACGGCTGTCCACCGCATTACCGTTCACTACGGCCGTTAAGATACGGGCACCGCTGTCCCAGGAAACCCTAGCTTAAACGAAATCATTCGTCCAGGCACCGTATAGATATTTCAGTCATGTGTCTTATTTTGGCATCGGTGTCGGTGAAATCAACCTATAGTGTTTGGGAAAACATTTAACATACCCAGGTTTTATATTAAAAATGATGGCTACTTGAAAATTAAACAGAAACCAATCAATTTTATGTCAAATATTTTAGGATTACATTAATTTCATAGAATATCAGTATATTAAAGTTTTATATAGGATTAATTTTTAAGCAAAAGCGTCTTCTGCTACGCAGTATTTTGATGTGATGTGAATAAACCTCTTATGGTTCGTTTTTGGTGTCATGTAAGGTTTTGCCGCTACTAATATTGTGTACGTTCGAGGTCCTTGTTTGCAAAAACTATAATGATTAAAGAATATCTAAAACTATGGCTGAATAGTCAGTTTTGTCGATTGATTTTAACCTTTAATCGTTAGTGGTTAACCTCTTCGTTCTAATTCTGAAGGTACTCTTTTAATACCCATACACAATTCCTCTTTCTTCTCTAACTCATATAGTGTCCATGCGGCTCGACTATGGAATCTTCTCCCATCCACCATCAAAGATGTTACTACAGTATCTCTGTTTAAATCACGTCTGAAGAAGTATCTCCTTTCTCTACCTTAATCTCTTGTGTGGCTGTGATGTCACACTAGTCGACATAGAACACAAGATTTGATATATCTCTCTTATTTTTTAAATTATGAATTCGTATTTTTTGTAATCTTCAAATGGACGTTTTCACACCCGATTTGGAAAGTAAAATTTGTATCACTATGCTATATGTAAATACTAAAAATATTTAACCTTGCTACGCGAAGCATGAATGTCCGCTAATTCAACAACACATATATACAGATACCTTATACAAGACAGAGCACGAAGTCATAACTAGGAAGACTGAGACGCTGTTCTGCGGTGTGTGTCATCTAAAACAGATTTAGTCTTCAGTCGGTTAATGACAATGATGGGGGACGCACGCGCGTAACATGAGCGGCGTATTTGTGATTTTCAATTTATTTTGCTATAATAGGATTTAATTATATGTTTATTCCCATAAATTATGGAAAAGGATTTACTAAACAGTAGTCTCCATGTTTTCCATTTTTTTCAAATGTCTGAACTTTTTTAAAAAAAAAAAAAAAGAAATATTTGCGTTCTTATGATTTACCCAAATATTTAATTTTGAGGGCCATTTTCAACGAGTTGTAAATAACTCACTATTAGAAAATGGAATCGAGTTGGGGTAGAGTGGGATTCGAACCACGGACCTTCGGTCAGTGAGTCTGAGACACTAGCCACAGGACCACAACCCGATATAACTTTAGAATATTCCGTCTTTTACTAGTGGTAACATGATGTTACATCACCGCGCGCAAAGGGATATTTACCACAGTCTTTTAGGTGTTAATCTCTCCTTCTTTCCTGTTCCCATTGAGTAATGGTATTGATTTAAGATATTTTTTTATAAAAATATTCATTTCTATTTTTACATATCATGTATCTTTATCTTTTTTTTATTATATTTTAAATGTGTTTTGTAACTTGACTGAAAAAAAAAATTCGTTTTATTGGTTGGTTGGAACAAATTGCCATTTGGCTATTAATATTATGTACAAAAAGTTAAATGAAAAAATAATTACACGGTCTTTAAGTGAATAAATAAATAAACAAACGGTCTAGCCTTTCAGTTGAATGATGGCATTTAATGAACAGCCTAGCCGCTCAGTTCAGTGGCTGGTTTAACTATTTGGAAATACACACGTGCGAAATGTTTTATTTGAAATGTTTCAAATTTATTTTTAACCTGTATATACGAATGTGCAAAATACACCTTCGTACATAAATATGTTAATTTACGTTGGCAAAAGCCAAAGCAATGAGAAACTTCAGCCCTACGTGAAATTGGATACAAAAAATGTTTTCTTACGCGGGGTAAAAATTAGAGCATTAAATTGTACGGCAAAGTTTCTTGAAAATGTACAGAAAAAATAATAAAAAATATATTGATAAAAACGCACTACTTTAAATGACGTCACTGGTTCATGTGAATCAACCTATGATCTGAGAGCTATGGAAGATTTCCGGTCTGCTTGTCGCTTCTGGACCAATAGGAAGAACTGAATGAGAATAAGCGGAAATGAACCTCTGACGTCACACGCGTAGTTATTTCAGAAATACAAAACTTTAAAAAATCGTAGCGCCGATAATACGATATGTAAAAATTAAAAAAAAAAAAATTTGACTTAGTTTAACAGTCTATTAACAAATAAAAAATTTGAAAAAAACCACTGAACTTCCTCATTGCTACCCTAAACCATGGGATTTAAAATTACCTACTGAAATTAAAAGTAATATATTAATTAGAAATTCAAACTATAGAAACGGAATGAACAATGAAATCCATTCCTAATTCCACAGCTTTAGGTTCAATTGTTTATTTACTGACTTTTATTTTATTTTATTTTTATTTTATTTCATTGGAAAGCCAACAGACATTTATAAATTTATAAGATACAATTATATCATAAATACATATCATAAAGTCCAATTGGAGGCTTCCACATAATATTGTTATTGTAAATGTTGTCACATAAAAATTATACATAACATAAAATAACTAATCCTACAAAACTTATAATATTACTAGAAATGTAAATTTATTTACTTTTGAATATTGGTCACACAGTTGCACATTATAATATATAATACAAATACAGTTGACCATACAGTGTACATTTATAATGTGCCTACATCCAGAAGTGCACATAACCTGCATAATATAGGCTGCGGATGGCTTTGATGGCTTTCGTCTATTTAGGCATCTTCAAGACTAGTTAAAAATTCTTAATGTTTAAATTTCTTTCAAAAACCCCGCCTACATTGAATCGGGTTTGAATCGGGTTGTGGTCCTGTGGCTAGTGTCTCGGACTCACGGACTGAAGGTCCGTGGTTCGAATCCCACTCTACCCCAACTCGATTCCCATTTTCTAATAGTGAGTTATTTAAAACTCGTTGAAAATGGCCGTCAAAATAAAATATTTGAGTAAATCATAAGCACGCAAATATTTCTTTTTCTTAAAAAAAAAAAACAAATAATGTTCTATGGATTTTGTTCTAATTTGTGTTTTTCTTTGTTTCAGATTTCTTCGATTTTTATCACAGCATCAATAATAAATAGTTTTAATTTTACACTATAAAATAAATCTCTTTCGACTCAGAAAAATTCTGAATGGAATATAAAATAAATAATATACAAAACCATATATTTTTTTAATAAGAATGGTTGCGTAAACGAATATAATCGAAAAAAATCAAGGTATTTGATTGCCTATTAGAATCTCAACGTCACGCGAGCTTGACGTTTAAAAGTGATTCGACGATATTAATATTTGAAAACAAAATGACATCTATGTGCGCGGTGTGGAAGTTATTTGTGGTTGTGTTCCTGGCTGGAAATTTAGCCGAGGCGCTCGAAAATGGAGTGGCACTAACGCCGCCCATGGGATGGCTCGCATGGGAACGATTTCGATGCAACACAGACTGCAAAAATGACCCCGATAATTGCATAAGGTAATGTACTTACACTTATTTTTTATTTTTTTTATTTATTTATTTATTTATTTATTCACACTCTTTATCAAAATACAATTCCATATTCACTTTGCCCAGCTAACAAGGGTACATACCCCGTTCCAAGCTAGGCAATTACATTTTAATATATTATAATACTTAACAAATTAATATAGAACACAGACAAACAAAATTAAACTTATTCGGATACACATTTTGATTCATATACATACAGACATACACATATATACACACATGTATATGTAAATATACACATATATACACATGTACATACACACACACGTACATACGCCCATGCGCATACACGTACATACATTTATAAAAACATAGACATTTTATGTATGTATAATTATATATTTTTTAAATTATTCCTTATTTTTTTATATTTTATTTTTGACATCCAGTAAGGTTCTCCAATCCGTGGCATGCATCAACTTTTCTGACTCCCTACGACCAATGTCATGAAAGAGCGAGGTCAACACCTTCCGTAACTTGACAACACTCCCGTCTTCCCACGATTCTGGCAAAAGGTTATGGACCTTTTTGCCTACGTTATAGTGTTGTCTCGATGCCAGAACAGTGTTGACCCCTTCACTTAGTATCAGATCCCTATTAGAGTATCTTGTGTTATGGTTGTGGTTGACGCTTGGGTAAATGTCTCTCTTTATGTGTGTAACCACTACCGTTCTCAATATATACTGTTGAATAATATTCAGTACTCTGAATTCTTTGAAGAGCAAGTTTTTTATAAATTTGTTTATAAATTTGTGTAAACCACTTTAATTTTTTTATTACACTTCGACCGGTTTCGAGGTTACTACTTTTATTTTTTTTGTTTACTAAAAATACACATAAACTAGATCAGGCGGCTTCCTTACTCTTAAAAGGCTGTGCAACAAAATTAATTTACACGCGCTGATGTAACATTGTGTTATCTCAAGCAAAAGACAGAATATTCTGAAGTTCAGGCATTGAAAAAAAAAACATTCTGTAAAGCTAGGGTTTCCTAGGACAGCGGTGCCCGTATTTTAACGGCCGTAGTGAACGGTGATGCAATGGACAGCCGTCGTAAAGGTGACTAGAGTGTGGTTTTCTAGGAAAACGGTGTTATCAACACCATCTTTTAACTCCAAAAAAGCTTAAAATGAACATTATCCATCTATCTGCATTTAAAAAGACGCAACATTCGGGTGGCAAAAGGACAAAACCGTTTGATCGGTCTCTTTATTACTCAGATAATTTAGATTCCGTATCAGTACGGAAGCGGCGCAATTAGTGTTGTGCGATAAGTTTTAAAGCTAGGGTTTCCTAGGACAGCGGTGCCCGTATTTTAACGGCTGCAGTGAACGGTGATGCGGTGGACAGCCGTCGTAACGTCGACTAGAGAGTGGTTTCCTAGGGAAACGGTGTTAAATGGTGTTGATAACACCGTTTTCCTAGGAAACCACTCTCTAATCACCTTTACGACGGCTGTCCACTGCATCACCGTTCACTACGGCCGTTAAAATACGGGCACCGCTGTCCTAGGAAACCCTAGCTTTAGAGACATTTTGTTAAATAATTCCTTTTCCATGAATTTTAAAAATCGTAATATAATTTAGGCCTGTTTTGGTAAAATGTATTTAAACATCATAAATACGCAGGTCATCTAACTACTAACTAGCGTGCAACCCCGCTGACTGCCAATAACCTACTGATTGAGAAAGGATTTATATTTTTGTTTTTGTCTCTTTCACACAAAAACCGGCCGCAGAACAGCGTCTCTGTCTTCCACGTTACAAGTTCTATTTTCGTGCTCTTTCTCATACACTAAAACTGATTTATTGTGGTATTTTTGGTCACTTTCATTCGTATAATTATCCTTCGCATAGTAAGTAAGAATATTTTTTGTATTGAAATCCTGCATATTTACATAAATTTTACTTTCCGAATCCGACGTAAAAATGACCATTTTAAGATTACAAAAAATTCGACGTCGTTATTTAAGTAAATAAATGTGTTGGATGCTCGATACCTTCGACCTCGGGACTGTAAAACAAGGCCTGCCCTTTCGCGATACGCGTGTTCGAAGAAAATAGGGAACGTTTGATTTTAGGTAAACTAATTGACGGTATGGTTTTGAGTGTCAATCCTGGAATTAATGAAAGGAGTAAGGACTTACGGTTTCCTCCCTTTGGCACTGGTCCAGAAAGACACCGTTATCGTTTGCACTGGTCACTTTGCACGTTTTTGTATGTGCTGGTGATTCGAAATCACTGTCACGCTCGCGGTACGGTTTTCGTTGTTGTTCGCGGTACGGTTTTCTGGTTGTGTTGTCACGCGTTGCTTTCTTGACTCGCCGTCAGGGAGAAGTAGGTATATTGGGATTCAAAACAAGGACCACCGGAATCAAAGGAAGGAATGGCTTGACACTTGAATAAAAGAAAATGAATCCGAAACAAAATGAGATACATAAAGTCTTGTATCTTATGTAGATTATATTAACCTAATTTTAGTGCATGTTCGGACATGGTGGTGTTTGCATTCCCTTTAACTCTGCATGTAATTTATGTTTTTTTTTGTAAATACTATGAATACTACGGTGACGGTAAAGGTGAAAGTGTATTTTAGTATTTGCATGTTGATGTAGTGAGTGTCCTGACGGAGAGACGGGTACGTCTCGAAGCCGGTAGACTAAAAAAGTCGGTAAGTGGTTTTATACTAATATTTACTAACATTAGTTAAAATGTTTGACCACAAAGTCAATGTCTTAAACATAAATAATAATTTCCTGTCATTAAAGAACCATTACATTAATCAAATTTTTTTTTGCACCACAACAGGCCAGGAGGCCTAATTACAGTGGTGAATTACATCACAGAGCACCCAGGCTTAAGAAAAATCACATTTTTAATTTTTGTGTTCTCACCGGGAATCGAACCCGGAGCCTTCCGTGCGTGAGTCAAGCGTCTTGACCACTACACCACGGAGGGCGCCAATTTATCATCATCATCATCATAATTTTCTTTTCGCACCTAATCGTGCATAGGGCTCTGCATTGGTACATCAATTGCAGGGTATCTTGATCATTTTTTGCTACGCAAAGGTAAGATGATCAGTCTTACGCTTCAGGTACCAATCCAGGGACTAAGAAATAGTCTAGTGTAAAAACACTCTTATAAATAGATACTTCGTATCAACCATCACCTTATCAACCATGCCGGGATTCGAACCCGAGACCTCTTGCATGGTAAGCACATTTATTATAAAACTAACTTGTTTATTTAATAACTTATTCATTATATAACCCTGAAGAGGGCAACGTGAGTTGCCGAAACTAGTCGGTTGTGACAATAAATAAGTGGTTCATAAAACAAAGTAATTTTATTTATTCATTTAACATATAACAACGAACTACAAAGTTAGTGCTACAAACATCCAAAATAAAGTATTGTTTCTGCCTTTTAAATTTATTCAAAATTGTAAATTCAATATGGGATTGCCCTGAACTATTATCTCTCATCAACTTCAGGGTGCCTGAAAGAATGACTAGACAGATGCCACCGTTTTGTAGCAACAATTCACGGACAGTGTATACTTGTAATGCCGTATTAAATAGACTTCATGAACTCGGCAATAGTTATTCCCACGTATCTGATATATTTAGTGTAGGGTATTGTTCCTATAGAACAAACCTTTTGAACTTTTTCAAAGATGATGAATGGTAATTATATTTATTTATTCATGCATTTAATTAAATATATAAATATATATAATATACAGTTTTTTGTTCACTTTGCCTAGCTGTGTGAAACAGTAATTATGATTTTCTTGTTGTTTTACCGTAGAATGTTTTATTATTTAAACTTTCTACTGAATATGCTGTAAAATTTTTAGGTTATTTTTTTAAATATAAATCTTGTATAATTTTTGGTTCAATTTTTATTTATAAATCTTGGGTATAAAGAAATTCATGTTTTAAAAAAAAAATCTATATTAAGCCAAATATGTTTATATCATAAATGTTTGTAAAAAGCAGATTTGCCGTTTATGTTTACAAAATAAAATAAAATAATAAATACAATAAAATAAAAATAAATAATTCTACAGCATATAATTTAATCATACATGGATTTACTAAGAATAATAAAGTATGTTGATTTAATTCTCGTAGATTCGACGTCAATTGGGATTTAAATATGTTATTAAGATTGCATTGTATAAAATTATCAACCTTCATTACTTTATAATCCAATTAAAGTATTATGTACATAATTCTTTGCAATGCACGTTATTCAATACATATTTAGACACTAGACACCAGTATTATGATAAATGCTGAAATATAAAATCTTATTAAAGGCTTACAAAGAAGGCCAAACATTGTATCTACATGTCTTAAATTATTCCCTTTCTTTACTTAATGGTGCATATGTCACTGCATTGTGACACCATCCACAGCGAATCTTGATCATTTTTTGTTACATGAAGGTAATTGGAATAGTACTACATTTCAGATATCAGTCCTGAGATTATGAAATATTCTAGTGTATTAAACGCGTCAATAAATTAACATAGCCTATATAATATCTAACGAAAATTGCGCTATATAAGTTATCCATAATGAATAAATAAATAAATAAAATAACAGTATGAAAATTGATTTTTATTAGTAAATTTAATTCAAATAAATTAATACAGTTTTCGCTACCATTCGTGTGATTGCAATATGGTTAAGGGGATGAATAAAACTTACAGTAAAGGGGTAAAGCGATTGAGTTGAACTCAATGAAAATTGAGGTTTGTTAACCTTTAACACACTGTGTGAAACAAATCCCTCGAGTCTCTGTGTGGTAACTTGAGGTTAGGAAATGATCGCCTGATAATCACTTCATCTTATCAAAATTATATGTGTGTCTTGCTCAGTGATCTAATTAGATTACATCTCTTTCTCTCAAATTAATGTTGTAAATGCATAAAGTCGGGCATATTGGCCATAAGGCAATTCCTTCCTACCTACCTAAACCGTTTAATTTGAAAAAATCAGTGGTAGATGAACATATTGTTGGTATATTTTCATTACGTATAAATATTGAAGAAAAATTAAAAAAAAAAAAAAAGAAATTGACTAAATATCTACACTATAATATAAAGAGAAGACGGGGTAAAGAGAGAAGGAAAGAAGAAAAACTCAAATATTCAGGAAGTGACATTTCATACGTGATTTAAATGTAAATAATGAAGGGGTCTCTGACATTAGTGGGTAGATTATTTCTTAATTGAGCAGCTTTTATTATAAAAGAGGAAGCAAAAAAATTAGAGCGGTGAATGGGTATTAAAAGGGTTCTCTCTAAAACGAAACGTTAGTTATGTAAGTCTCAGTGTATTCGATATTTCGTCATCTTTGGAGATCTTGTTAGACAAAATATTTTATTTAATATTATCTAATACTTAAACTTAAACATGTGATATATTTTTTTTCTTATTTGTTAAGGTTGACTTGAAGGTTGCCGAAATGGTAATTAATTTAGTGCAACTCGCAACGCCGGGCCGCGCCTGTTACGTCACAGGAACGGGCGGATTAAATCTATTTTTTTAATAAAATGTTTTTGAGTATGGGCGAAATCGATAGAAAGACCTCTGTTCCATAAAACGGTTTTTGGATATGTGAAAAGAGTGGTTTCACTGTTGAAACACATTTTGTTTTAACCATGTCGGAAATTAATCACGAGACATCTTGCGTGGTACGAGTCGGCAATCCCTCGATCTATTAGACCACAACGCGGATAGGCACGTAATAAAATTCATTATTAAAAAGACCTTTTAAACCTTCACTTAAAAATTAATCTGGGATTTTCATAATAATAGTGTCTTTCATACGGGGACAAGTCAATGTCACTGTGTTTTAAATACCACATTTTTTTAGCATTTGTAAAAGTATTATTTTTATGGGCTAACGTATAATTACCTTGTATTTTTTTGTACATTTAAAATAAATTTACATATTCTCATAATCCTTGATATTGCGCAACAAAGTAAATTAATTTTGAGAATCGAAAAAAAAGCATTTACCTAAAAAACTCTCAGATGGATTTTTTATTAAATTTTTAATTTTTTTTTCTTGTATTTAGCTCACTGAATTAATGAATCCATTAATTTAACAATGTTTTTAATACGCCCAAATGTTTGCAGACTGGCTGGATTTTCTCCCTAGGGAGTTATTCCATTCACCATTCTGCCTATGTTTGAAATGTTTTTAGGTATTGCCTAGTGGGTGAATTGGTTCAGACGAATGAATCTCACCCATATGATAAAGGTTTCAGCTCTTTTACTTCACAAAAGTCAACAGATGGAAGAGTTGAGGAAATGCGGATGTTCAAACATAGGCAGGATGGTGAATGATACACAATGTGTGTAGTGACCACTTCAACCAGCCAATGGACAGGTCATAATTCCCTCTTCTTAAATGTTTTCTCTCTAAACAAAAAAACAAATTCAAATAATTTATTAATTGATTCATTTATTCTCTTCGTCAGGACACCAATTAAACTGACATGCTAAACCCACTATACACATTCACCATACTTGTAGCACAACATCGAACATTGTCATAAATTGTAATCAGTGCATGTGAAGGTTATTATTTTTTCATTTTTATTTTTTTATTTATTTATCAAAAACATAAACAAATAAAATCAAAATGATCAAGTCCTACTTAAATGAATCCTAATAAAATGGATCCGGGTAAGTGTTTGAGGCTTTCAATGTTTTTTTCTCATAGATTCCAAATAACAAAAGTTTTTTTTTAATTTTTCTAATAAATTTTAAATGAAATATGATTTATTTATAAATAAATAATAAAAACAGAGCGTGATGATAATTTGTATGTCAGAATGAAAAGTATTTTTATCTTCTATTGTATATGGCGCATGATACGTTATTTAATATATTTAGATCATGATACGTTTTTTGTACTCATGCGTCAGATTAATATCTACGATCGGAATGCTTATTAATAAGAAATTGATCTAGAAAGATTAAATTATCTTTGATATGTTATAATACATATCATCAAATTAACAACAAGGTAAACTTAAAAATGTAATTGACAGCTTTTTTGTTACATGCGTGGTATTACGAAAATTCTAAAACGAAAATATCATGTATTTTTCAAAATGGCTAGCCTGCGTGGCGGCGGAAAAATTTTCTAGGAAACTTTGCATACAGACCTCGCTTCGTATACATTTTCTCATTCGCTCACCAAAATTATTATTTAACTGCTGCTTTTGGGTGCGCCGACGGTGACCGGCCTTGAGGGTCACCCGGGGGCGTTCTGGTGCTCCAGAGAATAAATACTAAAGTTTTCTCTCACTGTCGACATAAAGGGGTTTGAACTGGGTGATGGATGTATTAATTTATTTTATTTATACTTCCCCTTGTCCTTACCTTGTAGACGATGAGGGGGGTTTTTAGAGCGACTGTAAGAGGGACATTGAAATTTTTTTAATGTTAATATTTGTTCGCGCTTTTTCTTACTGAATTTGGTTAGTAGAGGAAGAAATATAATCAATTCGTAATGAAAAACAAAATGTATGAGTGAATCCAACGAAAGACATTTAGTCTTTAAAACGAATTCGGGTATGTGGTGGATGCTTTCAATAACTTTGGATATGTCCATCTTAAAGAATTCGTTGAATTTGGTCATGCCATATCTTCCTTGGTCTTCCATCGTTTCTGCATCCGTCAACATTTGTATCGTAAATCTTTTAAACTGTTATTTCGTTGTCCATTTGCTGCACATGTCCAAACAAACGCAACACTCCTTTCTTGATTTTATCGATAATGCTTATCTCAGCTGCAATAAATGATGAAGTCTTATTTTATCTTATTTTATTTTATTATATTTTATCTCTAATTCTTAATATTTTAAATATATTTTTACTTTCGACACTTGACACTTGTGCAATATTTACACACATGTCCACCCTCATTCCAATATAACACCCCCCCTCTCACTCACTAACACTCACACAAACACACTAGTATGTATTGTACGTGTATTTAATGTATTTCTGTGGATATCTGTCATTGATTTTATTCTCTGTATATTTTATTTGTTGTATTTATGTATTACTGTTGAAATCCCCAATAAATAAAATATTTTTTAAAAAATATATAAAAAAATAAGGTCATAGCGATTTGTACACTGAAATCCCATAACAGTTTAACATGGCATCAACTGTGTTGGGGTGTCTGAGGAATGTAATATGGAGAAATAAGGATATGCGTATCGATAATAAGGTCAAAATATACAAGACATGTGTAAGATCCATCATGAGTCATTTTTCATTTGTCAAATGCTGTGGAAGCTCGGGTTGAAGCTGTTCGTTCCAAAATGACTACTCAGAACGACTGAAATAAAGGTATTAAGGTCCATTACTGGAAAAACGCTCAGAAACCGAGTCCCCAATACTATAATTAGAGATATGTGTGAAATAGGATATCGGGCAATGGAGCAGATGCAGACGAAGATACTAGAGGAACCATTTGGACAGGATGAGGAATGGCAGACTTTTGTACGCTTTAACCAATGAAATCCCATCTGGACAACGTCCGACTGGAAGACCACCCAAGAGATTGGGGGACATTTGAACCTTATCATATCAGGAGAACAACCAGTTTTCAAAAAGAAGCTTATCTCAGTCTTACAAAAAGCGAGGATTCCGATATTTTTTGTCTGTTTAAAAAAAAACAAAAAGCAAAAATTGAAAATTTTGTTCCAAAATCGGAAAAAATTTTTATGTATGAAGCCATGTCAAATCTAAAATTTGTTAAATACAACAACTATGGGAAACAGGTAACCGAAATGACATAAACAGACTTGTTTAGACCTTTTATGTGTAGAATTCTAAACAAACATAATTTTTGTATTTGGCCTACTAGAATATTCTGACAATGCTTTTATATATATATTATTTTTCTGTTGATTTAAATCATGCTCTTATTTTGTGTTATTTTTTTTTAATACTACTATATTATACTATTATTTCGTTGATTTTAATGATACCACTATTTTGTATATTTGATTATGTGTGATTCTTAATTTGTATAATTTATATTTTAAAAATTATTTCTGAATATCTTTTTTGCATTATATTCTTTGGAATTTGATTATTTGTTACATTTACCTTTTTTTCTAGATTGTGATTCTATGTCATTATAATTTGATCTAATTAATTTTACTATGTATTTTTATTGTGGCTTGACACGGACATAGCCTAAAAAGCCTTAAAAAGTTCATAAATATTTAATTTTGTAATTTTGAATGAATAAATAAGCAAATAAATAAATGTCTTATCGCGTATGCACGTTGATATTTTTTGTATAATATAATTAATACCAACACATTCTTTATACTTTTATTTTAATTTGGTAGTTGTAAATATGTACTTTTATCTAATTGTTATTTTTATACTGTTGCTCAAGGAATAAAAAAGCACTTAAATATTTAGATATGTTGCGGTAATATCTCTTATAAGGAAACACCTGGATACTTATTTCATGTTTTGGAATTATGTCGTTTGTTTAGGCGACTTTAATTTTAACTGGCGCGTCTCGGCGCCGGCCATTATTTGCTTTATAATAAAACTAATTGTTCTCCTATATAAAAGGGGAATGTGTTGAAATCAGAGTCAGAATAAAGAGACAGTGAAACAGCGAGTTAAACCAGTAGAGAGTGTTACTAACGCCGTTCCCCCGCGGGGGTAAGCGGAGAGGATAGAACGCCGCATTTCTCTGTCTGTGCATACGGACCTCGCTTCATCTACTTTAGGTTAATGAACTTTTTTAACTAGAACTTAAAATTTATTCATAAGTCGGCCGCTGATATCATTGTAGACAAAGAACTAAAACCTTGAAAAAAATTGTAGTAAACGTGGACATAGTATAAGAATATAAGAACAATATAGCATACGACATTCCAAAACGAGACATGGACAATCGAGACTAATAAATCAGGGACTGAAATTATACAATAAACTACCAGACAAAACTAAACAAAAGACTCAGACAATCTTTTTTTAAATTTTTTTTTATTAAGTTTTATTTATTTTAACAAGTAAATAACATACAAAATTGTATTTTTGTTCCCGCAAAGCCGAAGCTTGTCTGCGGGTTACATTACTTTTTTTTTTTTTTTAAATTTATAAGTAAGTACATAGTTTAATAATAATTAAAGAATAAGATATATTTATACACTTAAGTTTCACTTGCTGTTTAATAATTTTTTGACTATTTTTTTAAATGAAATTAGGTTTTTTTCTTCACGATTTTTGGCTGGTATTAAATTGTACAGTTTTTGTACTACACTACCCATTGTTCTGTCACCATAGTAGTTTTTTTGTCGTGGTACCATCAGCTGCTGTGCCGATACTTGACGGGTCATGATCTGGTGGTTTATTTTGGATTTGAAATTGCAATCGAGGAAGTGATCTGTCATTATCTTATATTGACACTGTTTGTTAATAGGCAAAACGTTAACAAAATCAAATTATATTTTATTGTTGTCTTTTGCCTCATTCTTTATTTTTACAGGTGCGATAATTTTTAAAATTTGTACCTGTAAGTTCAAGACTCTATCCGTATAAGATTTAAAACTTAATCCCCATATTCTTAATCCATATTGAATAATTGAGTCAACTAGCCCCAAGTAAACTAGTCTCAGCACTGGGTATGGTATGTATGGTTTTAAATGGTACATGTTAAGTAGGCAAACTCTTAGCTTATTGCAAACTGTTTTTATCTGTTCTTTCAAAAGGTGTAAAATATATTATTATCAACAGAGTAGGGAAAAAAAAGTATTTTTTTAAAATGAATGTAATAATTCGTAAGGGTTAATAAATAAATTTCAAATAAAAATATTTTTAAAAATTAAAAAATATTTCGTACCGATCTAATCGAGAATCGAACCCAAAAACGTGGTAGGTAGACGCTGCACGCGCTAACCACCAGACCATGAAGCGGGAAAAAACAGTAATCAAATTTTGACGATGTCGAATTCCATAACAATGACTGATCTGAATGAGTAAAAATACCTGCGATGTCTGACAGCGAACACTTTTTGATTTCACTTTCTCAAATATACCCTCGTCCCGAAATAACGCTATCAGTTGTATTAACACAACGTACACTGTTTGCCGTTTACGCGACACGGCACCTATTCATCTGCTTAAATACATTCGTCACGCAATAGGAAACACAGTGCAATCTTCGGTACGTAATTACACCGAACGAAATTGCGACGAAAGACGATAGAACGAATTGTCCAGTTGACTAGCATCCCAGGCAAGATCTAAAAGTTCACCTATTTAAAAAAATATATTTTCAATGGTTTTTTAAATAACCAATTTAAATTAGTTTCAACAGAGAGGGAAAACTTTTTTGAGAAAGGAATATGGAAGGCTAGGCATTTACAGGGCTTATGACCTGTCTATGAGACTTCCATATTCCCCTCTCAAAAATATTTCCCTCTCAGTTGAAATAAATTTAAATATGGATAACTCCCTAGGGAGGAAATCCAGCTCGTCTGCAAGCATTTGGACATACTCAAACATTGTAGAAATAACCAAGTTTACAATATTCATAATTTTCTCTCACTGTGTATTTAAAATGAGCGATCGCTGTTTTAGCATTATTTTTAGTGTGTTTTTTTAAAGAAAAGCCCATGGCTAAAAAATAGCCTCCATGCAACCACCTTTTTGGTTGAGGAAGTTCAGCACTACGGGAAATTCGATATAAAAATGTTTTCTTACCCGCGGTAAAATTAATCATTCAATTTTACGACAAAGTTTCTTGAAAATGTATTGAAAAAAATATAAAATTGATTTTCGATAAAAACGAATTACTTTAAACGACGTTCCTTGTTTTAACAAACCAACCAATCATAGAGTATTGTGATATGTTTCCGGATTATAAGAAGCCAATTAACAAATCAACAGAACTCACCGAAGGGACTTTGTGACGTCACACGCCGAGTTATTTCAAAATCACGAAACTTAAAAGAATCGTAGCGCTTAAAATTTATATACTTTTAAAAAAATGTTCTTAGTATGATAGTCTATTTAAAGAATTTGAAAAAAAACACTGAACTCAACATAAAATTGTAAAAGAAAAACTTAATTTTTAAAAAAAGACATTTATTGGACTTTTTGGATCGTTCCTCGTTTAGACGATTGACCGATTGTGACCAAGAGCCATGAAAACGTGCAGACGAATTTGCCGCTTTAACCGTATCGCTACTGGGGCCATTTTGCCTCCCGCATTTTATTTCGCTTGTATTTCTGTATGTTATTATTTCGCTAGCATTTCTTTTAATGTTAATGTTTGGATAATTTATATTGCGCCATTTTTGTGAAAATCACCTCAAGGGCTAATAGTCTGCTTGCAAATTGCAGGGTAAGTTTTCTTACCCGGATTTGGCAAACCAGGTGGAAAATTAGGTAGCAGTTTTTAAAAAAAGAATACCTCGCTATGCCTCTATTTAGGAGACTTGTCAGCAGGTGGGAAGATGATGATATGGAAGGTAGTTTTGAAAAATAAACTACAGCACCCTGACCAATAAAGAAAAAATCTTTCTTGAATTATTTCAACGAATTGATCATCTCCAATCAATTAAATCCCAGTCAGTAAAGAATTCACTTCCTTCTTTTCTCGATCCAATGAAGAACATATTATGTACGTCTGGATTACTTTCTTTCAGCACAAAGATGCTAAGGCTACCAGATTACAGAGAGCTCCTTCAGGAAGCTTTTCTCGTTCGACAACGAGCAAATTTTCCGTGTATGTAGAATGTAGGCACGGCCAAGCGCCAAGGAGACGTACATATGTCTTCAAATGCGGTGTGCGGTATGTGGTGCACAAGCTGCGACTAGCGGGACACAAACCCGCAACGCCAGTTCTTAGTTGCTAACTAACTGCGTTGTTATTTGTAAACACACATTTTTATCGATTTTGACGAACTAACATTTTTTATCAACTTAGGCAAATAAATTAATATTTATTGCAGTGTCATCAGCGCATGAGTTATTTAAGTTTTGTGTTTTTGAAATTATTCCGCCTGGGACGTCGCAAGTTCTCTTCGGTGATTTCTGCTGATGGCGGGTTGGCTTCCCGTAAACTGGAAATCTATCACTATCTTATCATTGGTTAATTCGGAGGAACTAGTGACGTCGTTCAAAGTAGTTCGTTTCGATGTTTTTTTCATACATTTTCAAAAAATTTCGCCTCACAATTAAAAGCTCTAATTTTTACCGCGCTTAAACAAACATTTTTCATACACTATTTCCCGGAGCACTAGTAAACTTCTTTATTATATTGACGGTGTTTTTCCATTGGCGTTTCAGCGACCGACTCTTCCGCACGATGACGGACCTCCTGGTGTCGGAGGGCTACGCCAGGGCGGGCTACGAGTACATCAACGTGGACGACTGCTGGCTGGAGAAGGAGAGAGACTCCTACGGCCAGCTTGTACCCGACCGCGTCCGATTCCCGTACGGCATGAAGAGTCTCGCAGACTATGTAAGTACGCCTTAAATGTTTAAAGACATTTGAAAATACCTTGACTTATCATCGTCATCATTACCCGTCCACAATTCCTCTTTCTTCTCATTTTAACTCGTACGTCCATGCGGCTCGACTGTAGAATCATCCCCCATCCACTATCAAAAATATTTATGTATTTATTCATATTTTACTCTTACAAACTATAAACAATAATAAAAATAATGTGACCTCACTGGGGTTTCCAGTGCCGAGGACACTTAACAATATACATTTTTGAAATGTTTTTACATTTGAGAATAAACAAAAAAGACAAACTAAATAAACAGAGATAATTTACAAAATATTCAGACTGTTTTAAAAACTAGGTATATATGTACATTTATATTATTTATATTACAAAACACACAATGAAAATAACAAAAACCTAACATAAGCTATACACTTGTGCAGTAGTTGATACAACATTGGTTTGGGCGAATGAGACAATCCATTTTAATTCTACCTAGCACCACTATCCATTTTTTTATAGCCTTTTTTATTAAAAGTTTTAATTACGTCTGAAGATACATTTATTTATTTAATCCAATATATAATACAAATACATTGTTTACAAAAAATGTTTATACAATAGGTACATTCAATATCATTTCCTTTTTATTTATGGATGTAGCAACGCCACTGCCCCACAGGCACGTTCCGGAGTGCCAGTGTATTTTAAAAAAATATTTATTTTAAGATCTGAAAGATAATTCTGATGATTCTTTTTTTTTTTTGCACCACAACGGGCGAAGAGGCCCAATTACAGTGGTGAATTACATCACAGAACACCCAGGCTTGAGAAAAATCACATTTAAATTTTTTGTGTTCTCACCGGGAATCGAACCCGGAGCCTTCTGTGCGTGAGTCAAGCGTCTTGACCACTACACCACGGAGGCCGCAAATAGGTGAAAGATTTAATATTATAAAAGGTCGGTAGTGTATCTTCGTAGTCGCTCAGGCGAATTTATCTTTAACTATACCGTCATAGTGAAGGTATGACGTCCTTAGCTCTCCATCATAATCGCAGCCCTGGTAGTATTTTCACTTCCATATTCTCTCCTCGATAATTTTTTCCCTCTCTGTTGCAACAAATTTAGATCTAAATAACTCCCTAGGGAGGAAATCAAGCCTGTCAACAAGTGTTTGGACATACTCGAAACATTGTCTAATTTTTATTCGTAAAAATTTGATTTCGTTTGTTCCAAAGTCGTCTATTTTTTTTAATTTGTATTGGCGTTATGGCTTTGTTATGGCTGTGGGCCGTTGATTCATTTGGAAAGGCAAATCCATAAATTAAGAGCAAGGTTGAACACTTGTTATCCAAGCAAAAAGAGTGTTGTGACTTGCACAATACTTTTACCAAACAACGGATACGACCAATAATATTTCAAAACTTTTTGCTCATCAAGTATCCAAAGACAGCTCGGTTGATGTATGCCTACAGCAAAGACAGTTATACAAAAGGGAAATAATTATTTAAATTTATTTCAACAGAAAGGGAAAAAAATTCTGAGAAGGGAATATGGAAGTCTAGGCATTTACAGGGCTTATGACCTGTCATTGGCTGGTTTAAGTGGCCACTTTACACACTGTGTAACATTCACCATTCTGCCCATGTTTGAACATCCACATTTCCTCAACTCTTCCATCTGTTGACTTTTGTGAAGTAAAAGAGCTGAAACCTTTATCACGTGGGTGAGATTCACCCGGCTGAACCAAATCACCTACTAGGCAACGCCTGAAAACAATTTTCCAATTTTTATACTTCTTCTTTTACCAGGTAGTAATTCAACAATGTTTGATTATGTCCAAATGCTGATTTGGTTCAGCCGGATGAATCTCACCCACGTGATAAAGGTTTCAGCTCTTTTACTTCACAAAAGTCAACAGATGGAAGAGTTGAGGAAATGTGGATGTTCAAACATGGGCAGAATGGTGAATGTTACACAGTGTGTAAAGTGGCCACTTAAACCAGCCAATGACAGGTCATAAGCCCTGTAAATGCCTAGACTTCCATATTCCCTTCTCAGAAAATTTTTCCCTCTCTGTTGAAATAAATTTAAATATGAACAACTCCCTAGGGAGGAAATCCAGCCAGTCTGCAAGCATTTGGACATAATCAAACATTGGGAAATAATTAGCTTACTTTTCGACAGAAGAAACTTATCGACAATGCTGTGTCTAGTCTCTTTGAGGAAAAAAAACCATCATTTATTTTGTTGTTTATATTCAGTCAACTTTTATTTTGAATATACTTTAAATCGTTATCAACAAAATCAAGAAAGAAGCTCTGCGCTGGTTAGGACATGTAGAACGAATGGACAGCGAAAGAACGGCTAAGAATATTTAAAATGCGAATGTTGATGGATGCAGAAATAGACGTAGACCGAGGAAGACATGGCACGACCAAATCCAACAAATACTTGAAGATGGACATGTCAAAAGTCGGAATAATCGGCGCGCGTGCATGAGAAGATGTATGAATGTAGAAGAAGCGAGATCTGTATGCAAAGATGGAGTGATGTGGCGTTCTATCCTCTCTGCCTACCCTTACGGATAAACGACGTGATGGTTTGTTGTTGTTTTCTATTTTAATAATAACTGCTTGAATACCAATCTGTAAGGGTTTAAAATATCGAGTGTATTTATTAATATTTAAAGCATTAACTTTGCTGTCAAAATTTTTACTAAATAACAGATAGAGTTTTTCTACTCACATTTCTTGGTGGAATTAAATTTTAATTATAAAAATACTTACATAGTTTTATTCCACTTTTATTTATAATTTTTATCAGTGACCGGGTTTCGTCGTGACCAACATCGTCAGACTGGTGGAAGGCTAAACAAATTTCTATGTTGAATGCAAGTGCAAGCAGGTGTTGTATGTCATAATTTTATATTATTATGGGAACATATGGAAATAAATGTTTTTCTTTTATTTATTTATACATATTATTATATTACATATATTTTTTGTACACTTGCCTAGCTAACAACGATACATACCCCGTTCCAAGCTTACATAATAATTATTTACAAATTAAAAGAAAATACAGACAAATAAAATATAAGCTTACTAGTATACACATATTGATACATATAAATATACATATACATACACACATACATACATACAAACATACATACATACATACATACACACCACACATACATATACTCATGCGCATACACATACCTACATGCATAAAATATACAAAATTTAATTAATATACGCGAAACATCATGATTGCTTTATTTATTATAAACATTCAAACAAAACTGAAATTTATGCTTGTGTTTTTTCCTTTTTTTTATTTGTTAAAAGACTATTAAACTTAGCCAAAAAAAATTGTCAATTCCCCTAATTTGTTCGTTCACCGTAAGCAAACCGGATATCCTTCACAGCTCTCATATTATTGGTTGGTTCACATGAACCAGTGACGTCATTCAAAGTAATGCGTTTTTCTTTAAATATTTTTAATTTTTTTTTAAACATTTTCAAGAAACTTTGGCCTACAATTTAATGCTCCAATTTTACCGTGTGCAAGAACACATTTTTGTATCAAATTTCCCGTATTCTAAAATTCCTTTTTGTTATTACTTTATACTTAAATTATTTTAATTGAAACTCTTTTATTCCCATAATTACATAAAATCATGATTTACAACCCCTGCCTGCACTTGTATATATGTAACACAAAAATGTGTTTAGTCTCCCACCAGTCTGACGATGTCGGTCACGACGAATTCCGGTCACTGGTAAAAAATATAATTAAAGTGCAATAAAACCATTTACGTATTTTGATTATTTTACTAAATATTATTAAATGTTTGTACAAAACCACTTACCGACTTTACTTTATCTACCGGTTTCAAGACGTACCCGTCTCTTCGTCGGGACACCAATTAAACCAACATGCAAAACACGCTATATAGTACATCTGTGTAATCGCTCGGGAGAATTTTTCTTCAACTATGACGTCTTAGCTTGCCTTTGTAATTGCGGCCCTGGGGTGCCATTCAGAATCGCTCTCGTGGCACGAGAAAACAGTTTTTCTCGTGTATTTTGTATGTAAATATGCGAGATAATACGGCCGCGAGAGCGTTTGTAATACCACCCCTGGTGACAAATTGCAAGATGGCGGCTAGTAACAGACAGAGTTGGAGGGGTTGCAGCAGGCCAAAGCTCCATATGGACCGGTGCGTTATCGGAGAGAGAGACCATTTTTCATAACATTTTTTTTAACAGAGTTGTGTTAATTTTCAATAAAACAAACAAACCATCACGCCGCTTCACCATGCATTCATACATCTTCTCATCCACGCACGCCAATTAATCCTAGTTTCGACATGTCCATCAATTTTTTTTAATTTTCAATGACATGTACTATGTAATTTTATGCAGTTTTTCGTCGCTTTAGTTCGTTTTTGTCCAATAGCCCATTTTTAAGGAAATTTAGATAAATGTATAGGAGTGCTATTTTATTTATTCATAAAATCCTAATTAAAACAATATTTTTTAGCTTGTTTAAGGGGTTTTTTAACAAATTTTGTTTTAAGTTGTGGTCATTATTTATTCCGATTTCGTAAAAATAAACTTTAAACCTCTATTTCTGCAGATTTGTGTTTTGGTCTGTTGGACAAAAACGAACTGAAGGGACGTTTTTCTCTCCTTTTTTGTAAAAAAGGAACCAATTTGCGTTTTTATTATTCACCCAAATATTTCAATTTTGGTGGCCATTTTTAACGAGTTGTAAATAACTCACTATAAGAAAATGGGAAATAACTTGCGGTAGAGTGGGGTTCGAACCTCGGACCTCTGATCCGGTAGTTCGCAACTCTAGCCACGGGACCACAACCCGATGCATTGTTGTTTGTCTAACGTTTTGTTTTCTTACCTTTAATTTCCCATTTTTTATCATATCGCACATTTTTTTTGTCATTGTAATTTTTTGACTGCTGTTGTAAAAATCTTTATAATTTAATTTCACGGCTTGTTTAAACCGTAAAATAAATTGTATGTACCATTGCTGGTATGGAGAGAGTAAAGAGAAGAACAGTTACAGAATTCCATTTCTCTTTCTAATAGTGACGAAGCATTTGGTTCCATTGTCAAGGTATCTACGTAGTAATAGGAAAAATAGTAAATTACCATAACAGTTATGTAGTGACAAAATCATTGTATATTTATAAGTAAAAACGACATTACATTGTGAATACTATGTTGAATATCATAAACTTTTCTGCTCACACAAATTTAAAATACACATTTGGTTATGATATTCACAGCTCCAATACGCGTTACTCAGGGAAACTTCATGTATTTAAGTTTCGCTCTACAGAGTTTGGGTAAAGCTCTCTGGAAAATATTGGCCATTCCACATTTACTAAACTGCCCGATGAGCTAAAACACGAAAAGTCGAATAGCAAATCCAAGTGTCGCAATTAAAAATGTTATTAAATATTTGTATATAACCACTTACCGACTTTTCTATGTCTACCGGTTTCGAGACGTACCCTTCTCTTCGTCAGGATACCAATTAAACCAACATGCAAAACCCACTATACACCTTCACCATAGTTGTTGCACAAAAATATAAAACCAACACGACATGCATTTCAATAAGCACATGCACTGATTAGTACAAACATTGTTGGTTTAATTAGTGTCCTGACGAAGAGACGAGCACGTCTTGAAACTGGTAGACATAGAAAAGTCGGTAAGTGGTTATATACAAATATTTAATAACGTTTATTAAAATATTTGACCAAAAAGTTAATGCTTTAAATATTAATAAAAAATGTTATTAAAATCTTTTTGATGGTGATACTCGTAGTTATTAATTTAATTTATATAAATGGTGTAAAGTACTGTGTTTTATGGTTCTTATTTTATGTTTTCTTACTATTTTGGATGTATTGTCACAAAAATGTTTTCTTTTTATGTACGGTCCCTAGTGAGTTTTTTTTTTAATAACTCCTCGGAGTATAGTATTTACTATACATATTTTATGTTTTATTAATAAAATAAAGGAAATTAAAAAATTTAAAAAATAAAATTGATTTGAAATTATAGTACAACCTGCGGATTTAAATTGCCATATATTTCGCGCTTGATAAGTGTCTATTTAATTATACGTCATTTTAGAGAGCCTTGCCGATGCCTAAGACTACTAGTTTATCTTCTTAAATATGTTTTCCGTGTATCTTGTTTTATATTTATCACGCCTAAGTGATATTAATAGCACGTATCCAAATTCCTCGTTTTTGACTTAAATAAGCAGATTTTTTTCTGAATAGATTTCCTATCCATGCAACCAACAGCATAATTCTTAAAAAATACGTATATGGCCGTAATATCAAAAATGACAATGTTGTGCCATAATATTTTACTCAAATTCAAGAAACAATATTCGGAAAATGATCTTTATTTTACTATTTTATTTATTCATATCAAAGAAACAAACAGTCGACAATGACATAATTACATTTTTTTTTAAATACAGTTTAAAGACAGACCAGCAAAGTTTCTTAATAAAAATCATACATATTATAAAATTGGGTTACAACAAAAGGAAGTGTTTATGTGCATTTGTATGAGAGTAAGTGTAGATGTGTGTTTATGTGTATTAGTGTGGGAGTAAGTGTTCAGGTGTGTGCATCATAAAATCGTAAGTGGGATCGTATTGCAGCCAGAAATAATAAGTCTTAATTTATTTTTAAATAAATTAAGGGGCATGTAAAATATATCAATCGATGAAAAAAAAACATTATAGGAAAGCAAGAACGATAGAAGAAAGAGTGTCGAGCATAGTTAGTGCTACAGACTGGCAGATGGAATAAATACTTATTTCTTGTCACGCAAAAAGGTACATTAATATTAATTTTGGAGAAAAGGTTGAAAGAGTCTACTTTATTATTTAATAATTTGTGTAAATAGCATAATTCAGATACAGTGCCTCTATTTTCAAGGGTAAAAAATACATTTTGTTTGGCAGATTGGCTGTAAGTACAAAGCGTTTTATTGTTTTTATAATCTACGTATAAAAAAAAATTTTGTTGAACATTTTCAATCCTTTCTATGTTTGTTATATATTGTGGGCTCTAACACAACTGATGCAAACTCCAAATTACTGCGTACAAAAATGTTGTGTAAAGATTTCAATGTATTTGGTTTTTTAATACGTTTGGAAATTGGTTAAGTAATTACTTGGTTTGGTTTGTTTTATGCCATTGTTATCTCTGAAAATATTAAAAATTAGATGGCACAAGTGAGTGAACTTCAATTATGTTTTTTTTGCCAAATACAATTAGTTTACTGATAGCGTGGAAGTGCTTGTAACGGCTTCCCTGGAAAAACGATTTTTTTTTTATTGTACCGCTATTTTTCCTATGTATATATTGCACCTTAGGAATAACAGTGGCTCAACTCAACAAACGCGTTTTTACAGGAGAGCAGTTTCGCATATACACACACACCCGCACACATTAGTAAACTTAAATTCATTCGCAAAAAAATAAATAACAAAGACACAATTTAAGGTTTACTCGCGTGTGTCATCTAGTTTTAAATGTTTACAGAGATAACAATGGCATTAAGAAAAAATGTTGAGGACAACGTAATATTTGCCATGTCGTAGATGTATTAGGTTTTAATATAATTTGTATCGTTTTTTTCCAAATGAAGAGAGAGAACAGGACACAAGATTTTTGTTTATTTTTTATTTTATGAAAACTTTTATTAGCATAGAAAACAATGCACAAAATAAAAAAAAATGGAACACTTAAGGTTGAACTTGCCAAAAAAGAGTCTGACTCTTGTGTTTAGCAAATTTACAAAATAATATAAAAAAGATATAAAAATGCAAAACAAAATAATAAAATAAATAAAAAGTTTAACAATTTTGAAAATTGAGAAAATGTAACACAAAAAAATATAAACATTAAATAATAAATTGATATACACAGGCACAAACGAATATACATTTTTTTTTTTTAAATACGTCTTTTAAAAATATTTTTTTAAATGATATGAAGCTTTTCTTTCATTTATCCTTATTTTTTTAATAAAATATATACATATATATAATGAATTAGTCAGTAAAGTATTTTCCTTCATTATTTTACAACAAATTAGTCCAATACATAATAATAGCATCTACACCGTACACTGCGAAAATTTTACGAGCATATTTGGCATCTTTATTCCCTCGATTGAACGCGAATAGAAGGCGGTGTCAAAAATGCTTACTCTTTTCCACTTCATATTCCATTTTTTAGACTTGTAATCAAATTAATTAATATAAATGTAACTTAAAAGCAAATACAAAGTAGTGTACAGCAAAAAAAAAATAGTTCGAATGACCTAAAACTCTACCAATTTTTAACTTTTGGTACTTGTTTGAAATTGAGAAGAAAGGACACAATTAATATAAAAACACTCAATATGTATAAATTATTTTTATTTTATTTTATTTTATGTATTACAAATATTTCGAAATATAGTTCGATTCTCGACATGGTCGACATGTAATTTACATATAATGTGTAATGTAAATAATGTAATGAGATTTTTTTTAAATAATGCCTGGACTAATACCTAAAGCGTAAGACTTATCATCTTACCTTCATGTTACAATTTTTTTATCAAGATACGCTGCAATTGGTGTACTTATACAGTGCCCTATGCACCATTCGGTGTGGAGTGGCAATGATGAAAATATATACGGCCTAAGCCAATTCCAACAGTTACATGAAGAAACATACATATGTATAAGAAAGTGAACAAAAAGAACATAAAACTTTCTAGCAATGACAAACAAAGGTAAACATAAAAGACTTCCAGCTAAACCATGTCAATCCATTTTCATCCCACACTGTTTTAGTGGCAAAGAGATCTACGAAAAGCCGGATATATGTTTTCTCCAAAATAATTGTAAAATATTTTGAAAACTCATCATCATCATCATTTCCTTTTCGCGCCTAATGGTGCATAGGGCACTCTATTGGTACACCAATCGCAGCGTTTTCTTCTGCGCAGTCTCAATCTTGGGGACTGGTTCGCAGCAAAGTCCTGCATCTCGTCCTCCATTGGTTTCTATTTTCTGCAGCCCTCTTCAGCTCGCCACATGAGGCGCAGTTTAAATCTTCGCACACTTGCTCCAAATATTCCCGTCAGTGGCGCCCTGTATAATTTGTCCCCTCAGCCATTCCCTCTATGATGTCGTGCAGGAGACCCTCGTGGCGCATAATGTGGCCGATCCATCGGGCTCGCCTCTCTGAGATGGTTTTGATTAAGCGCCTACCTTCTTCGATTCTGTTGAGAGCCTCGTCATTAGGGATGTGGTCTCTCCAGCAAATTCCTAATTTTTTTCTGTAGCACCACATCTCGAAGGCCTTTAGTCTTTTTTATTCTCTTTCGGTAAGGCACCATGTCTCAACCGCACATCAATATGCTCCATACATATGTCTTGGCAAGTTGCTTGGAGTTTTAGATTGATATTATTTGACTAAAAAATCTTTGATTTTTGGTTAAACGCAAGCTTCGCTTGGTGTATGCGGCAGTCGACTTCTCTTTTTGTTCTTCCATCCCAGGTGATCCTGCCTCCAAGGTACACAAACTCTTTCGCGTTTTTCTGCGTTGCTCTTGACATTACTATATTCATTCGTTGCTCATTACGGGCCACAGTCATTACTTCGGTTTTGTTCCTGTTTATTTTCATATTATATTTATTATTTAATCGCATTATTTAATCCGATAATATGAAATATTCTGGTGAGAAGCCACCCTTTTAAATAAATATGTCATGTTTTAGAACCCGAGACCTCTCGCTTGGTAGATAAACGCGCTGACCATTACACCACGAGGCCGAAAATTAGGATACGACAAATATCTTTTTTCTCAATGTATTGTATTAAATCAATGTATTATACCTATGTCTTACCAACCTCAGGAAACTGTTGCGTTGAGTGTAGAATACTCGTTGTTGCATTGCGTTGAAGCAGGTTAAGAAATGAGACAGTTTGACGGTCAATGTTTAATGTTTACTTCCTAATATGTAAACACATTAGAATACATTCAACTTAATGTTTACCGTACAAGTATACCCGTCTGAATGAACTAACATCGTGCATAAGGTAATTTACATACAAACGCCCCACATCATTACTGAAAACGACGCGTTACGGTTTCAATAGCTTCCTTTTCGCTTTCATAGAAACATAATTTTCCTGTTCAGTAAACAAAACAATAACTACATTGTACCCGCCGACTTAATCTTCAAAATGGACCATCCATTACGGCAATTAAAAATCATTTTACTCTGTGTCCGGGCGGATGAAAAACACAGTTGAGAGTGAGAAATAGAACCAGAACCCTGCAGCTCAATCACAATGGCCGCACTTGCTGAGAATTACCGGCACGGTAGAAGTGCCGGTTAAGGACTTGTAATCGACGTGATAAATATCTGTGACAGCACCTGCGTCGCGATTATGAACGCTTTCTTCATCGGTACATATCAAGACGGTATAAAGTATCATCGATATTGATATATTAGGAATTGTGCATATTTGTATAAAAATTCTAAGTATATTTGTCGGAAACCTGTAATTGAACGTATAGAACCATTTTACTAGATACAATTATCTTCAATTTTATCTACTAAGTAAAATTAGGTTTTCCGTATGAAAATTTTAAAAAATGTCTCACAACTGATTTCAAATAAAGAAATAATGATAATTGTATTGAATTTTATGTATTATACATATCATTACATTAAATTTGTCAGTTTTTACCGGTGCAATCATTAAAACTAATCACCAACGGTTAATGTGCTAGAACAGTGGTATAAATATAATGAGAGAACATGTTACACAGTAAAGAGAAAAATAATATATTTTATAAGACATGAGAAAAAAAAGAGCTCGTAAGAAGGTTAAGGGATGAGGAAATAGAGTGGAGGAGAGGAATTTTCATAATATAGTTGAACAATTAAAAATTTTAAATAATAAAATAAACATATTTAAAGGAACATAAACTTATTACACTGACAAATGTTTCATTTTAGTGTTTCAATAAGTTTTTTTTTACCTTTATTCAACTGTTCAATTATTTTACAAATTTATTATTGTTTAGTATTAATATTTATGTAAACCATGAAGTAAACTTTTTAACTTTCCTTTTAAAGCACATTCTTTTTATTTATTTTTCTCTCTTTTTTTTCTTTTCTTCCTCTTATTTTCTGTAATTTACCTTTCTTTTATATAGGTAAATATTTATATTTGTTACAGATGTAATATTTATTTTTTCATTTGCGAATACTTTTTACCATTGTATACTTTTCTCGATGTTTTTGTTCTTTCTTGAATATCATGCTATTTTTTTTTGTATTTTTTTTTCACTGGTTTTGTTGTAATTATGTAAAAGGTTCATGGAACCGTAAATAAATAAAAATTATCTCTTGAAAATGTTTTTATACAAAAACACACCTACATAATTTTATTTTGCTATTTGGTCATTCATTTTTCCTTCATATACACTTTTATACAATTTCAACAATGGCTTATTTGTATGGAATTTTACGCATTAACTTTCCTTTCATCGAGCACAATGGTTGGGCAATTTATTAGATTATTAGATTTTACAGTACCTAAACTTATAAAAATTGAAAGCAATTTCTCGTAAAAAAAGTGCGTAATTTGAAAGATGTCAAGTAATAAAAGTACTTTCGTATGCGGATATATAATTCTAGGCAAAGCGGTACCAGTGTAACTGTAACCATGGCTCCATTTTTTATATCTCGAGTATAATTTGTGAGGTGATATTTTTAACTTCTGGCTTTTTTTACAATAATAAGTATCAAATTCCAGTGATTCTTTTTTTGGGTTCTCATCCATCAAGTTAAGTGAATTTTAATATATTTTTTATTCATTTAACTTTTTGTGCATAATGTAAATTGTTCATTGGGGGGCTTATTGCCAAATGGCAATTTCTCCCAACCAACCAATAAAAAAAAAAGACTCATTTTTGGCAAGTTCAACCTTAATTAAGTGTTCCATTTTTTTATTTTATGTATTGTTTTTTTTATGCTAATAAAGGTTTTTATTAAAACATATATATATTTAATTCAGGTTACGAAACATATTCAATAGAAAAAAAAAAAAAACTAAAGATATACAAAAAATGGAAATACTCGAAACTGTTTATGGTAATAAAAATAAAAATAAATTTTGGGTGTCATAAATCGATATCGTTAAATAATATCACGCAACTAAACTTGGATTTTTGCACACAACTCAGATGTAACAGTCGTTTTCAACTAGTCAATATAAAAACTCAGTTTGCTTCGAATATCTGTCACATGACAATAAAGTAATTAATTCTACCCTTAGGTGCCAGTCTAGGGACACTAAAATATTTCTGTTTAAAAAACCTTTACAATCAATATTTCACCTCCATCCTACCAGAAATCGTAACGAGGTGGGCTTACCTCATCTCGATTTTCTTATTCAGTATTTTTATCTGAGGGTAGTTATCTTCAAGTCGAAAACACTCGACCAAGGTTCTGGTTCTATTTCACATTGAGAACTGTGCTCTTTATCTGCCAGGACACAGGCGTAAAAACTACTTATAATTACTTTTAATAACTTAAAATTAGGCAACAGAGAGACTATCACTCCCTCTCACTTCTGTTTACTGTATTTCATAGCCCTAACGCTCCTATATACCTCTGGGAAAAAAATCAACACTTATCAGTTCATTACCTCTTCGTTCTAATTCTCAAAACACCCTCTTAAAATCCATCCACAATCCATATTTCTTTTTTCGCCCTTAATGCGTCCATACGGCTTGACTGCGGAATTATCTCCCATCCACTATCATAGATGTTACACAATATCTCTGTTTAAATCACGTCCGAAAAAACATCTTCTTTCTCTTCCTGAATCCATCCTCATTTCCTTTTTTCCTCTGCCTTCTTTCTCTGTTTTTCCCATTAAGATTTGTAGTATTGATTATGTATTATTTATATACAAATACTGTTACTTCAACTTTTTTATATCTTTAGCTTTTTATTTTATTTTCTATTGAATTCGCTTTGTGAGTTAAATTATATTAATATAGTTTTTATTTTATTGGTTGGTTGGAATAAAATACCCATTTGGTAATAAGCCCGCCAACGTATTGAACAATTTACATTATGTAGAATGAGTTTAATACTTAAAGTCATAGAATGGACTGAAATATGTTAGATGGAGACTAATCTAACCAGGGTACGTATTCTGATGGGAAGTTAAAATTTATCTTCAATTTTATCTACAAAGTAAAATTAAGTGTTCTGTAATTTTCAAACAGATATACACACTTTCGTACATAAATATCGTTTGTACCGTCTCCGTATATACCGATGAAGATAGCCGTTCATAATCGAGGCCCAGAGGACGCTTTATATTAATGTTAAAATGCTCTACATAGTGTTTTGACAATACGCTTCTTGCTAGGCTATTCATGTATTCACTATAATTAATTTTCTTTTATTTATAAGACGTGGGCCTTCCTACTCTAGGTTCACTTCTATCATAAATTTAAACATTGATATTAATTTTATGATTTTGTTGGCAAAAGTTTTACGCTACGATAATTTTCATTTACTACCGAATTGCACGCGATTTGTCTATTGGCCGGATGGAAAATATTTAAATAAGTATTTTCTGGTATAATTATTCAGTGTTCATGTTGCATCATCAAGTTCCTTAGTATTTTTATTTATTTACGGCAAATCATGTTCAAATTGTTAAATATTTTGTGTTTCCTCATACGCGAAGAACTTACCTGCATATATATAGACAGTGCACATATTTAATATCTGAGATTTACGAAGTTTTTGCATGGCGTAAATTTTCACCACAAAAAATTGTAGAAACTTTGCACACTGTAACAATGAGGAACCTCAGCCCTACGGGAAATTGGATACAATTTTTTTTTCTTACGCGGGGTAAAAATTAGAGCATTAAATTGCACGGCAAAGTTTCTTGAAAATGTACAGAAAAAATAATAAAAAATATTTTGATAAAAACGCACTACTTTAAATGACGTCACTGGTTCATGTGAATCAACCTATGATCTGAGGGCTATGGAAGATTTCCGGTCTGCTTGTCGCTTCTGGACCAATGGGAAAAACTGAATGAGAATAAGAGGAAATGAACCTCTGACGTTACACGCGGAGTTATTTCAGAAATACAAAACTTTGAAAAATCGTAGCGCCGATAATACGATATATAAAAATTAAAAAAAAAAATTTTTTACTTAGTTTAACAGTCTATTAACAAATAAAAAAAATTTAAAAAACCACTGAACTTCCTCATTAGCATTTTACATGAGGGTACGTAACAATTAACAATTAATAATCTGTGCAACTTACCCCATTTTCAACAAGACGCGTCGCTTGATCTACGCGTCATCTACGCTTTTATACGGGAAAAGGCAGCTATTTGCCAAAATCATATTTTCAGATATGATTATTTTTAGCATTTATCAACTTATTTTTATCTCTCATTAAAAAAATTTTTGTTATTTTCATAGGTTTACCTTTTCTTTTATTTATTTCTTATTTTATTTACATTTTTTAGATCTTAATTTCAATAGGTACTTTTAATTTTCTTTTTTTTTCTGTAGATATGAATGAAAATTTTCAATTTACAATCTACACAGTTTTGATTACATTTATGAGCACACACTATTTATATATGTGTTTATTTATTTTTTCCCATATTTAAAAGACATTCAAGTAAATTGCTATTCCTTGATTTTAATTGTATTATTTTACTCTATTTTCTTACTTTCAAAAAATAGTTCTTTAAACTATTTTTATCTGGTTTTGTTGAGTTATTTTCTTCTTAATAATATTTTTCAAAGCATCAAAAACAACATTATATTTGTTCATTTATACGCATACAATATGATGTCTGTACTCTTTTTATTTGATTATTAATTAAAACTAATGTCTGAGCACCCGATGACAAACTATTATTGAATAGTTTATCGGGAGAAATATATTTTAATACTTTGTTTTCTTTATAATGTAGTAATATTGTAATAATGTGTATATTTTATTGAATAAAGACTATAAAATGCAAATAAAAAAAAAACTGTAAATAATCACAAGTAACACCACAGCATGTCAATAGTTTCTGAAGCACGAAACCTGTATGTCAGTGTCGAGCGGTGATTTTTTTTAAGGTAATTTACATAAAATGATAATTAATTTGTATGTCTAATTTTTCTGTAGTTCTGTGAAAATCAAGTCAAACAACAATTATTATTAACTTTCCGATATACGAGCACTTAGCTTTATTATACAGTATTTTAATACAACAGAAAGTAACACAATGACATTCAGCAGATATTTCCATTATGATTAAAATGTCAACACTGAGCACTAACGGATTCCTGTTAATAGTGGCAAAATCGACCACTTCGAATACCACATGTCATATGTGCTACATAATAATATGTATGTCAACGGTATCACATCAAAGAAAAAAGTCCTTCTGAAATAATATTCGAAATACTAGCTTCCAAATAGAGAATCTTAAAATAATTTCGTAATCTGTGAGCTTGTTTTAGTATGAAAAAACCACAACTGGGTTAAAGATGAAAAATAAACTGTACTTTTTTGTATTTTTTTTGTTTGTTTTTTTAAGGTATACCCGCTAAGTCTCTATTTAGAGGCTTGTCAGCGGGTGGGACAGAGGGGATAAAGGAGGTGGTGTAAAATACACCACAACACGTGGAGGAATATGTTAAAGTAATCGGCTAGTTAAATCGTTCACTGAGAACGGGCCAGGCATTGGGCGCACTCAATGGATATTTTTTAGGAAAATATAAAATAATTGTTATTTATAATAAATATCAATTATTTTATTTGTTTTCTCATAAATATACTTGCTTTGAAACATAAATATTAAAACAAACAAACCATCACGCCGTTTCCCCGTAAGGGTAGGCAGAGAGGATAGAACGCCACAACACTCTATCTTTGCATACAGATCTCGCTTCCTCTACATTCATACATCTTCTCATGCACGTGCGCCGATTATTCCGACTTTTGACAAGTTTATCTTTAAGTATTTGTTGGATTTGGTCATGCCATGTCTTTCTTGGTCTTCCTCTTTTTCTGCATCCATCAACATTCGCATTGTAAATATTCTTAGCCGTTCTCTCGCTGTCCATTCGTTCTACATGTCCAAACCAGCGCAGAGCTCCTTTCTTGATTTTGTCGATAATGCTAGTCTCAGCCTTCGAATGTCAAATATAGTGGTAAGCTGTGCACAATCGCTTATTTAGACGATTCGCCCCTGGTGTGTCATATCTACACTGAGTTTTGCTTATAAATATCTAGGTATTGTGTTAATGCTTTTTTTTTTAATGCAGCGTTTTAATTACTGAACTATTTTTTTGCTGCTGATTGCTATATACATATTATCAAATGATTCCAAATTTTTTGTGATTTTTTGAAAAAAATCGTTTTTTTGCTTATGCCGGCATTATAGTGGGCTAACACGAATGCGAATGTAATATTTATACCAAGCATATTTAAGAATAAAAATGCCAATAAAAAAATAGGCAAAATTGTGAATGTTACACAGTGTGTGAATTGATCACCTAATCCAGCAGATTACATATCACAAGCAATCTTAATGTCTATATTCTCAACAGCTGTATTTCTGTTCAAAAAATGATTAATAATATGTTCTATGATTTCTTAAATTATTAAAAACTTACCAAAAACCTAGCGATCTTACATTAAAAAAAAAGTTTGTTTTGTTCATTTAAATCATAAATTATTTTGGCAAATATGAACTTACTACCAATA
This sequence comes from Micrasema longulum, assembly GCF_059751315.1. Lineage (NCBI taxonomy): Eukaryota > Metazoa > Arthropoda > Insecta > Trichoptera > Brachycentridae > Micrasema > Micrasema longulum. The sequence continues at coordinate 194,259 of NW_028277811.1, read as the reverse complement.
CCCGTTAAAGCTTATGGTTTCTTATCCTCTAGTTTATATAAAAATATTCTTAACAATACAGGGAATAAATATATGTTAAAATCCCAGAATTGTGGAAATGGAAAAAAAAGTTTAATAACCGCTTCCCTTGGTGAAATTGGTCACGGGAGTCTGAGGGGTTGATGATTGCTGATACGAGTAGATGGCCAACACATGCTCTTGTTTACATTTATATTTCTTATTAATAATTTTTTAGAGATAATATATGTTTTTATTGTGTAATAACTTTTTTCTCGAAATATTTTTTATGGTCGTTTTTCATATATTTTATTTTTGGCCAGTAAAATAATATATATTAGACTATTTTAGAACAAAATTACTAACCCTAGTTAGACACTCATAGCAACTTTATGTAAATGTTATAATTTTATTTGTAGGCATGTAATACGATATATGAATAAATATTTGGATTAAATTTATGCTTTTACAACATTCATAATTTGTATAAATTCTCTACTATGCCGCAATTACTTACCAAGGCATAAGCATTTACGAGTTGTTGGCATGGGAGACAAAGATTGATTATATTATTTTTTTGGTATAACTATCGGCAATCTATGCGGGAGTGGTTCGTATTTTGTGTTGTACATTGTACAAATATAGATTGAGTATTTTGTTAATGGTTATGTGATAGAAGACAGGTTATAGTTTATAGTAATACTACCATAAAGGTTAAGTCTATGGTTCACCTTTTACCTTGAGGGCCTTGAGAATAGAGAGGAAATTATCGATACTAGAACCAACGATATAGATAAAGAGAAGGGCTTAAGCTAGGGTTTCCTAGGACAGCGGTGCCCGTATCTTAGCGGCCGTAGTGAACGGTGATACGGTGGACAGCCGTCGTAACAGTGACTAGAGAGTGTTTTTATTTTTTAACGATGTTATCAACATCGTTTTCCTAGGAAACCACTCTCTAGTCACCGTTACGACGGCTGTCCACCGCATCACCGTTCACTACGGCCGTTAAAATACGGGCGCCGCTGTCCTAGGAAATCCTAGCTTTATAGTTACAAAACGATAAAAAGGAATATCAGAAAACCCATCTAATGTTATAATAATAGTAATAGTAGTAATAAAAATAAATTAATGAACGTCCATAAGGCTTGAACGTGCATTTCCTGTTTGTTAATTTGTTTATTAACGGAACAATTAAAGGTTGTCAGTCACACAAACATTTAAAACAAAATATTACTGGCTCAGTACACCTTTATAATGCCCACGGCATACGAGTTGCGAGAATTTTAAGAAATGGAAAAAAGAACCACATAAATGAAATAATAAAGTACGGGTTGTGGTCCCGTGGGTAGAGTCGTGGAATCAGGCCCGAGGTTCGAACTTCACTCTGCTATATTTTTTTACATTTTCTCACATGTTTTTTTAATACGGTATTTTGAGTTGGTCCAAACGCCTGTAGACAAACGACTGGATTTCATTAAGATTAACAAAGAAATACGGAAGTTCTTGAAGAAACTGAAAATACGGGAATACGTTAACTTCTGCTGTTTCCCGAATACACACATCGAAAGATAAAAAAAATCTAGTCAAGTGGCGTTTAAATCTCATTTTTACTATTTTGCGACTTATCTGACTACACACCCTGATAGCGGAAAATCAAATTTTATATTTAAAAACGTGTATGTTTGTATGAAATTTTGGAGTGTCTCGTTGGTAACCTGCAATTAAATATGTTTAACGACACATTTTATAAGAATATTAAATTGTTTTTACAGAAATTCAGATCTTTTTGGATGGACTATTAAATATATTACTTTTACCTTCCGATTGTATTACGGGCCTAGGTTTTATCAATTTAAAAAGTAATATCACAATATATTAATTAAAATGTATAAAAATCATTTATTCTCAGTGTGATTGTATTACTCTCACAAAGAGAATGCGTATCAGGTGAAATTGATCGAATCTTTCTGCTTAAATACCATTCACATTAAAATAATGTTCGTCTTTTACTGGTTCTATTAATTTCATCACAGCAGTCTACATTTACATAAGTTTTAATCAATTATTGTGGTCTTCGTTCTATCGTCAACGTAACAGGTTTCAGTGCCCTATGAAAATGAATTAGAAAGTAGGGTATTCCATCGAAAGTGGTTAGAAGACAGAGCCTTTTAATTCTGATGTATAAAAAGAGTTATTACAATATTTATGCCTACAGTTATGTATTAACTAAGTTATTTTATTTATTTATTTATTTTATTTGGAAAATCAACAGTTCTACACACATATTTATAGTAAACAAACAGATATAGTGTATAAACTCAGAACTAATAACAGATTTCACAAAGTATACAAAGTTAATAAAGAAAATATATTACATATCAAATAAATACATATAAGTTTATGCATAAAAAATGTTATTTTCATGTACTTGCAAATATTTTTCAATAATCAAAGATTTTTTTAATATTTATTTTAAGAACATTAAGTTACTGTAAATTGGGCGGGACTAGGACAAGAATGCTTGAAGAGAGGATAAAGAGGGGAAGGAAGATGTAAATATTTATTATTATAATGTCTACTAAGTTACATAATGCATTTTGAGTGTAAATTTCAAATCTAACATAGTGATGTTTGTGTAATCTAAATTTTTAACTTTTGTATTGTACACTGAAAAAGTCCTACGAAAAAAAGGATTTTTAAGATTATAATTTGTAATTATCATCATAATTTGTATTTGTGCACCCAATGGTGTATAGGGAACTGTATTCGCGTAATAATGCAGCGTATTTCGATCCTCTGTTACATTAAGGTAAATCAGTTCTACTCCTCAGGCACCAATCCGGGGACTATGAAATATTCTAGTATAAAAAAACTTTTAAAAATAATATTTATATTTGAAATTTGTATTAAAAGGGTTCTCTCGTTATTAGAACGAAAAGATAATCAATGTTGTTTAAATTCGGATAAAAACGGGCAATGCTAACATCTGACACATAATTGTCGCCTTTATAAACTTTCCTTTGTAGCTAGGATAAAGGAGTTTCATTCTACAATATTTTATTTCACAATTGGAACCCAAATCCGCGCTCATTGTCGGAAGTGAGTTTATAAAATTTGATTGTGTCGACTGGAACTATGTTTAAAATAATCGTGTCTTTTAAATCGTGATATTAAGTACCTAACGGAGTAAAGTTTCTCTAAAAACGTACCTTCGTATCAAACACCCATACATCAATACAAAACACGGTATATTTCAGCGATTTGCAAACTTTGAGGCGCGAAAAAGCTACCGAAAAATATGCTTATAAAATAACAAAATCATGACAGGACACATTTTTTATGCATTGTCTGGCGTATTGTTGGGGAGCAATCTGTCGCAAATCATTTCTATGGGCACTTGCAACACTGGACATATCAAACTCCAGGTGACAGGCCTGCCAACACAGAGACGCAACACGGCGCTTACGTCCGGAAACTCGAACCAGACACTTTCCGAAAACCATTTATTCCGGTTGCCTTCAAAACGACCTTGTTTCTCACTTTTATTATTGAAAGTTAAATTGTTCCCATTTTCGCGGTTAAGCTCAAACAGTATTGTTCGGTGTTCATTCGTTGTATTTTATTGAATTATATGTCGATCAAGTTGTAAATAAAATTCAGGACAAAATATGTAAGCAAAAATAATATTTTGTTTTATACACGTCGCCTTGCAAAAAAACATTGGTTAAATAACAATTATGAACAGTTATCATTACAACACGAAACAGATCCCACTTTACTTTTATGTATATTGTATAGGCAGAATGTTTATTTTTTTATTTAAGCCGTTATATTGGGATAACATATCAATCCAGGAACGCTAGAGCAATGGTTCGACATTATTAAGGTATAATACTGTCTAATAGCATGAGTATTTACCTCTTAAACATAGTTTCTCTTATGTGAAAGATGTCGATTTCCAAAGTGATAATATTCAGATGCCTGGCTGTTTTTACAATCGGCATAACCAGAGGCAGGTTGGTTCTGGAAGTCAAGAGGTAAAACAGTCTGTGTTGTCGGAGATCGCCGTCAGGAACATAATAATTGTTGCGCTTTAAAATGGCGGAGTTCTCGATAAAACCTCTTATTAGCCTAAAAAAAAGTGTCAGTGTGAGAACCCACCCCTTCTAAGTTGCAAACTGTTGGTCCCAACTCCCAAGCATTCCCAAGAGAAATGCAGCGCGATAGAGCCACGGATACCATACTTCCTCATGTAGAAATACCTCAGCTTTTTATTAATTTACATTTATTCTGGTATGTTGTGTCGCGTGTTTATTGAAAGTTAGATTTACTTTATTTATTATCATATCATAAACATAAAAGTATACATTTATAAAACGTTGCTTTGACTATCTAACTAGGGTTATTTACCCCGTTCTAAGCCAGTCAAAAAAATATATATAAGAATCAGTAATCAATACATAGAAAAATAAATAAAGGTATTAAACATAAGTAAATAATCTATTAAAAAAAACATCGCAAAATATGCATTAAATATGCATTAATATGCAGTAAAAAATATAATAAAAACGTATTTAAAACCCAGTAAAATACGCAGTAAGAAGAGAATACATTGTAAAAATAAACCCTATTTTTTGAAAAACATAGAAAAAGATACGATAAATAAAAAAGTGTGTATTTGTAGTAAAAATTTAAAAATAAAATTATTAAAAAACTGAAAACATATTATTACAATTCAAATTAGAACATGTGTTGGCCATACAACTGCCACCCCTCGGGCCCTCAGGCTCTGCGACCAACTTCACTGAGGAAAGTAGTCAGTAACTTCTTTAGCTTGTGACTCTTACAACATTTCCACGGTTCCGGCATTATATTATTTAGCTTGTGTCCTATGTAGGAGTATTGTCTCTGTGCTAAAGAAGTTCTAACCATTTGTCGGGAAATCAGATATTTTTTTAATTAGTTTTATTTATATATACGCCCAATGCGCATTTTTAAGGACATATTTAAGCGTAGAAAATTATTGAAAAGGAAAGTAGAAGACACAATGGTATATAGTAGACTTGGTAGGAGTGGAAGAGGTAGAGATGTGTTTATAATTGGATTTGATTCGGTGATCGTTTGAAATAAGACAACTTGTTATCAAAGAAATTAAGACTGGTATGTTTGTTGGCAGACCTAAGAATTCGGGGCATAGGGGAATAAAAATCATAGTTAGTTCTATGGTTATCGGTATGAAAGAGTAAGTTCTGTCTGAGGTTTCTGTTGGGATATTTCATTTTATTGAGCTCAGTAGTTCAGGTGCATCAAAGAGTGAGTTGAGAATTTTAAATAAGAATAGGTCGGATTTATTTCGACGGTCTTGAAGAGAAGATATATTTAAGCTAGTTTCTAACTCATTATTCGTATATTGGTATCTAAATAAGCCCAACCTCCTGCCTATATTTCTTCAAAATTGATGTTAAACTGATTCAATATTTTTGATGTGAACATTATAATATGGAGACCATATAACAGAGGAATACTCTAGGTGCGGGCGAACTAGGAAACAGAAGAGAGTTTTAAGGGTATTGATATTTTTGAAGTCAGTTGTGCTTCTGTTTATAAATCCAAGGAATTTTAAGGATTTATTGATAACATGTTCAATATGAATTGTACAAGAAAGTTTAGTGTCAAGTATAATACCCAAATCTCGTATACTAGACACAGATGATAATATTTCATCGTTCAGTGAGTAGTCGTATATGTTTGGATTTTCCAGACGAAAAAATCTTATAACCTTGCACGTACTTAAGTTGAGATGTAGATTATTGGATGAGCACCAGATGCTAAAAGACAGTAAATCAGATATAGTGTATTGAAAACTTTTGAATAAAACTCCCGTTGGTCCCTTTTTCTCTTATATCACTCAAATTACATACATTAATATTATTATTATAAATCAAATTTCTCTTTTGAAATTTGTATTACTACTAAAATCGCTTTAATGAAATTTTATCGACTTCTCTTGGTTTAAAATCTTCTCCTTATATTGCTTTTTCAAATTTTAAAGATTACTTGCTATATTTGTTATTCCTTCTTTATTTTTTATTTTTTCTCTGCTGCATTGGCATGTTTTTATACTTTTAAACTACTTTTAATTACTTATATTATATATGTAAATAAAATCAATATATTGCTGCTCTTAATGTGTCATTAATTTTGAAGATGTTTTTTAAATTGACCTAAATTTACTGTCTTATATTTCACTTAAAGATTCTTCTCATCGTTTCTTTGAATCCCTTAAAATAAATATGTGTATATTTATGTTTTTCCTTTTTTTAAAAATGTTATTACTATTTTATTTTATTTTTACATCTGAGCATGTTTTTCATTCTTTATTTCAATTCTTAATTTTTAATTATTCTTACAAATTTTCTTCATTTTTAATATTATTTCCATTTGTAAATACTCACTACAAACTACAAACTTTAAAATATCTTTTTTTCACTTAAATTTTAATTTTTAAACAACTTTCATTAATGTTTTTCTTTTTCCTTCTCTTTTTTATACTTTCATAATTAACCTTACATATAATTGCTTTGTAATATGGAAACTTCACCGGTCCATTAGAATTATGTCTAATTGTGTAAAATATTAAACTTTGTAACTGTACTGTATGTTTCCTGAATAAAAGAAAATAAAAATAAAATAAATAAAAATAAGTCAATATTACACCTGATGATGGATAATTCAGAATACCCAAAAACTAGTGGTGTTATAATATATTAAACTCTTATGTGGTAAAAATTACAAAGTGTTTCATTTGAAATAAATTCATAGTATTAGGACATTAGTATTTTATATTTGTAGGTACTATTTTAAGACCAAAAAATTAAAAATTAAAAAGTTTAAAAAAAGGATACCAAAGTCGATTTGAAAAATAACTAAGGACTTAACTAGTTATTCAAAATGTTTTTTTGTACAACTATCTAAATATACCAAATTTGCAATAATTCATATAACCACTCTCTTCTTACCCCTAGTAACAAAGTTTGGCAACATTAGCCCATCTAATAGTACCAGTCTACTTGTAGTAGTAGTACTGAACGCTGACAAAATAATATTATACAGACATATAATATTACAGTTTATCGCTATTAACTTTATTTAACCCTTTGTGTTCTAGTAGTTCTACAGTGGGACCACCGATTAAATAATAAAATCCTTGCGTACTGGTAAGAATCGGATGGAACCACCCTAGTAAATATACTACTAGTGACATCTGTAATTAAATAAAAAAATAGTTGCAACAATAAACATGACATGTCGTCATTATTTCGACAAGTCAAATCCTGCAAGTAGTGTGTGCGTTTAGAAGGGGAAACAAATTGAAATATTTACACGTGTTTGTTATAATGGGAGGTATGTTTTTACAAATATTTATATATTTACATTAGTTTTAAATATATGTTGCATTTATTTAAAAATAATTGTGATTTTAAACAACTTTTTGCCACTTTTTAAAGGTTTTTCCATAAGAAACCACTAGGACACTTAAGCTTTTTCTTCTTTTTACTCAGATAAAACTAGTTGGATTTTTCCCAAGTTTGAGGCTCTTCCAGTGAATGCGATTTTGGATGAAATACCTTCAGATTGTGATTCTATGGCATCTGACGATGAAGATGAGTTTGAAAATGTTAATTTGTTGGAGGAAATTGAAGTTTTAGAACCCGAATTCATCAGATCAAATATGCTCAGAAAATAATGATTAGGATAGTGAAGACGAGATTCCACTAGCCTCGCTTATACAGGAAGCAAACATTTTATGGGGTAGAAATACTAAAAATTGGAATGAACCTTTCTTAGAAAACACTGGTCCCATTATACCGGAAAATGTTGAGATTCCCACTGATTTTTTTTATTGTTGTTCCCTATTGATTTACTGGAAAAAAATGTGTTTGAAACTAATCTATATGATATTCAAAGAAATTATGGCAATTCTCGAAATTTTGAAACTATAAATTTACAAGAAATTAGGTGTTTTTTAGCTATAAAAATGTTGATGGGAATAAAAAAATTGCCTAGTTATAAAGATTATTGGTCTTCGAAAGTTGAGCTCAGAGATCCATACATATCTTCTCTAATGTCGCGTGATAGATTTAGTTGGCATCTTGGGAATATTTACCTGAACGACAATTTGTTACAGCCGTCTCACGGAGAAGAAAATTATGATAAATTGTATAAAATAAAATCTTTGCTCAATACACTGTCGGAAACACGATCTACGATCGCTACGATCAAGTCCACGTCATTGAAAGATTTTCGACTAGCAGTTGTGGCAGGGTTAGTTGGAGCAAGTTCTACAACAAGGGGAAAAAAGAAAACCTTACTTGCTGCACCAAATAATTTTAAAGTTCAAGTTCCCTTAGAGCTCCGGATGGATAAAAATGCACATATGCCGATAAATGGGAAAAAAGTACGTTGTGCTAACTGTAGCACCGAGGCAAATCCGCACCGGACCAGGTGGCACTGCTCAACTTGCCATGTTGGACTTTGTCTTACAGATAAAAGAAATTGTTTCATGTTATTTCATCAAATATAATGTTTATTCATACCTTTTTTCCTATTTTTTATATTACTTTGTTTTTATTTTTTTTTTCTTGTGGCCTGGTGGTCCCACTGTGGAACCGCCAATTTTCTCTACAACTATAAATGTAAAAAAAAAATAGAAATAATTTTTACTATCCTTTGTTTTCAATAAAATATGTTAAAAACCTAATCCGACTAAAAAATAATGTTCCGTCCACAAAGGGTTAAGTGGATTCTGTGTACCGTACGAGCTACTACTATTGACCATTCTAACGGCCTTTACATCTTTAGGCCGTTTTCACACCTGCCACGCAAATCCATACTACCCGATATTTTACCGCGCTTATCCTGCAAACGCATACAAAATCTGTTACCTTTTCACACGCGTTGTAAAATGAATACGACCCTGTCTGTCAGACATAAATCTGTTGGGGTGTGCTTAATCGCAAACGATTATTATCAATATTAATAGTTCGAATAACCGAATTAGATTATTCCCGTAATCGACTTTTTATTTATGGATAATGCGTTGTTTTTACAAAATACTTATGAAGTATGAAGAATGAAAGAAAAAATATTAATTAAAAATATATAAAATAAATATGCCTACTCTTATAATGCTTTATTGTATACACTAACTAAAAAAATACATAAAAACTTATGTATTGTACTCGTAATATTATTATTATTGTAAAAAAATATTTTTCGGTCATTTCTGTTTAGAAAAGGGTGTTTTTTAATTAGGTATTTTTTCTATTTTTTGTATTCCTTCACACAGGTTTTATCAAGGGGACCATTGAGAAAGAATGGTGTATTTCTATAAAATAATTTAATAAAATAATATTGCGGAAATAATAATAATAACGCGTAAATCAGGGAATTTTCATGTACCTAAGTTTTGCTCAACGAAGTTCGGAAAAAGGTTTCTGGAAAGTATTGACCATTCCGAATTTTAAATAAATATTAAAACACGAAAAATCTAATAGCCAATTCAAAAGTGTCGTAATTAAAAAATATTACTTAAATCTTTTTGATAGTGATAGTTATTAATGATATTTATATAGATGGTGTAAAGTACTATGCTTTATGTTTCTTTTTGTTTTCTTACAATTTCGGATGTATTTACTATGTATGATATTATGTATTGTCACAAAAATGTCTCATTTTTATTTACGGTCCCAAATGAGGTTTTTTTAAATTCCTGGGAGTATAATATCTTAGATATGTATTATATATTTCATAAATAAAATAAAAACAAATATAAATGTATATATATATTGAAATATTCGATACTTTTGAGGCATTTTTTTCAAAACTGTAATTATTTCATATATGTAATACTGTATGTAGCTCTGATTTAATATAAAGAAATACATTATGCTACATTGCCTCTGTCACTTCAAAACTTTACATTTTTATATTCGTGCTTTTCTTGTCTGATAAAGTTATGGGTTTTAATATTTTTTTGTTTTTTTTTATTTTTGTTTTGTCCTTAAATAGTACAAACACAATACATGAATGTGCTAATATATTAACCTATATATAATTATTAGTCAGCCTCGTGGTGTAATGATAAGCGCATTTGTCTCCCATGCAAGAGGTCTCGGGTTCGATTCCCGACATGGTTGATAAGAAATATTTATTTAAAAAGGTGTTTTCCCACCAGAATATTTCATAGTGCCTGGACTGGTACCTGAAGCGTAAGACTGATCATCTTACCTTCATGTAACAAAAAATGATCAAGATACGCTGCGATTTGTGTACCACTGCAGTAATCTAAGCACCATTAGGTACGGAAAGGGAATGACGACGACGAATTGTTATTAAAATATATAATAATTATTAACATTTCACTAATTAAAAAAATTCTTTAAGACCAACTCGAATGCAATCACTTTTTAAGAGCTAACTTATCTGCTTCACACATGTTTTATCAACTAACATTCAAATGAAATGATTTTTTTTTGTTCTCTTATTTCTAATGGTCTTTCCTTAAACTCTTATTTCTGATGGTCCACCTCGGTGAACCAACGAGTTCTGTGTCTTTGTTTTCTTACTAAATGGCAGACTTACTTCATTTTTATTTCTAGTTTCATATCCGAGTTCACACTGATTAGAAAAAATCTTGTTCCCTATGTTCAAAAGATTTTTTGTTCATTTTGTTTATAAACACAATTGTTTTGTATTTTGCTTTCAATACACAGGAATTTGGTTCTATGGAGTTGAGATTTGGTCTCAAAAATTGATAAATTAATTTAACTAAACTAAAATTATTTTTCTGTGTTAAAAACCTAACATGTTTTTAAAAATTGAATTTCATATATTGAAATTGATCAGGCAGAAACCCAAAATTTAGGCAAAAGAGCAAAGATAGATATTTTTTATTTGGCTAAGTTGGCATTGATTTTTTTTACTATTTCGTTAGCTTAATAGAAAAAAAACTGTATTATTTTTAAGTATTCAATATATTGTTAGCTATAGAGTGATTTAGACAAGTAAAAAAATACCGAACGTATTAAATATTTTTGATGAATTTTCATAATGTTCCTTTTATTGTAAGAAACATGACTAAATAAGTATTTTTATACACAACGTATTATTATTTAAATTTTGTTTATATGTTTTAATTCGTATATATCTTAAATCTGCTAGTTTTTATTCACAAATGAAATGATAAATTAGGAACCGTTAAGTCAAACGCACAGAAATGTAAATAAGCCACGCTGCTAATTAGCGTATTATTAAATAATATCTGTCGTCTTCATAGAGATCCCATCCCGCCTGACATTAATGTATTTATTTGCTTTACAATCAATGAAAAATAATATACAGAAACATTAAAATAAAAAAATGCACTACTTATTTTTCATCAATTACGTGCAAACACTTTTAATAATATTTTACTTAAACTTAAAATACATATATAAACAAAATGAACAATATAACCTACTTATTTATAATATAAATTAGAAAGGGTATAAATAAATAATATGCACTTATTAGTGCAGTTTTTAGTTTTCATGTAAATTATTTATTATTCGGAAAATATTGCTCTTAAATAAATACCTTTTTTTTTTAAACCGATATAAAATATTCGATTATAATAACAGGTTTAAAAATATTCATAAGAACATCGCAAAGAGTTTTTACGAATGTGTTAGTGAAAAAGTAATGTACCGCCATTATTCGTTTAAATAAGTTTCGATAATAATATCGATTTATCGTTTATTAAAACGAATATTTCTTTATATTAAAGTAAATTTATATATACATCGGTAAAATTTATATTGAAATACATTATCACCAAACCCTTATCAGAACCTAATGGTGCATAGGCCAGTGCATTGTTAATTTGAATGTATATATGATTTAAATCATTATATAGACATAATAAAGTAATAATTGCATACAATAAACATTAACGTATGCGAGTGTATAAGTCCTTGTTTACACCTTCAACTTTAGTAAGCAGAAAATTAACTATCAACAAAATTACCAAAACAATCAAATTATACAAAAAAAAAAAGATTTTTTTTTTGTACAATTTGACTGTCTAGTTTCGGCTACAAAATGTTTCCCTCTTTAGGGTTATTTAACAAGTAAACATACATAATACATATATTATATATTCGGTTGTGTAAGCAAATACAGTGGATTACAAAACAGTATTTTTTATTCTCAAATAAAAATTATATATTACGATGATCCACAATATTAGATTTACAAACATCTAAAATAATACAATGAGATTATGTTCATCACCATCAAACTCTTATTCGCACCCAATAGTGCATAAGGTACTGGAGGTGCAAGTAATGATGTACCGCGGGAAAATTCCCGAAAGCGTAATTCCCTGGAGCAGGAGTACATTCCTCCACATACCCGAAACCGTTTTAAAGACTGTGGGTCTTCCTATCGGTTTTATTCATTCAAAAAAACAATATTTTGGTCAATAAATGAGTAGATCTTTTGAAATTTCTAATTTCGTATATTATTTCAATTCAATTTAACTTTATTACGTTCACTGCCCCTTTCACTGTGAGTTTGAAAGATTATATGGAGGGTCTTAATCGGATATTGTCATTCATCCTTATGAACATACATGTGTATATTGCAAGCATAAATGGTAGCAAAAACGATATTTACTTGTATCGCAATAAATTCGAGATGCACGGCGGTAAAATCTCCGCGGTATTTTACGGTAATTTTCGGTAAGAAATGAATATGACGTACTAATTTTTATTTTTCGAAGATGCAACAAATACAAGTAGCTTTGTTTTAGGACACGTTACATGACAGTGAAAACCAGGTTTAGATCCATCGGGTGGTTTTCAAGATTTATTATAAGTATGGGACGTTCAAGGTCATTCGGTGTGTACTTTTTTAATTTTTTTGACAAAAAAAGTTATCATATTTTGAAACTTAACAGGATCGGTGGACATAATGCCCTTAGCCCTCCCGTGCCTAAGGGGGGTATCTGGGGTCCCCCAGGTAGCATATTTGTTCAATACCTTTTTTGTTAATCATCATATTGATTTCATTTTATGCATAACTCTACTCCATTATGTTACAAATGTATCGAAGGTATTAAAATATTTTTCCGCGGAACTCTTTTAATAATAATTCACATTTGTCTTTGTTTCCCCCCCGCGCAAACAGCATGCATCACAATTCATTTGCTATTTGCTCCACAGTTTAGTGATCTTTGATACTTCGGTCAATTTGCACGTCTCATCTGTTTACGCGAGTAAGATTTTGCATGCTAAGGGTGTTTAGAAAAAAGTATTATTATGACTAATAATTTCAAATAAACATAATTTTTATATTTAGCTATCTGGATATTGCGCATTGGATTTTGCATACAAAGGTGTTTTTTGAATAATAAGTGAATTTTTTAAAATTTATAAAACTTTTTTTACTTCACCAATCTCAAAATGAGTAGAAAAAAATTGACGGATGATGTTATTGAGCAGATTCTAAACGATACGGATATTGAAGTGTCTTCCAGTGATGACAGTGATTTAGAGTTAGAATCTTCAGATGATGTTTCTGAAACAGATGACTTTGTAATCGAAGATTACGATGAATCTGATTATTTCGACCAGGATAGTGTTAATTTAGAAGAAAACAGCCAAAATGACGGAGAAAACGTCTTCGCTTCTAAATCGGGTTACCAATGGAGCAATATTCTACCTTCTACTTCAACAACACGTTCCCATAACATAATTAGTCCTACGTCCAAATTAACTTTTTTTATTTTAATTTTGCATATTATATAAATTTTTACACGGTGTTGTTCGATTTTTGAGTTTTTATTTCTTGATTATTTGATTTTCAAGTTTTTTAATTTCGTATTTTAGATTTTTTAAGGTCTCGAGTTTTTTTCATTGTACTTAATTTTTTTTAAATCGATTTAGTGATTTTTCAAAGTTTTTTTGCCATGGAGTTACTGTGGAGTAATAGAAATTACTATTTTGTATTATTTTTAGTCGTCGTATTCTGTAAAATTGTATAATATATCTACCTATGTAACCGATAAAAGGAATTCGTGCCATGTTATACTTTATTGTATTTTATTTGGGAAACATACCAACAATTTTAAACACATTAAGATTGAGCTGTGTGATTTTTTTTTCTATATTATTTTGTAAAATATTATTAGTTTTTAAAATTAATTCAAATAAATTAACAAACACGCTGTATATGGTTTACGAACTCGCTCATCCCTCTCCCGACCGCCCGCCGTACCGCCCCGCTAGCTAGTGGCGTAATTTCAATCAGTGGTATCCAAAACGTGGCAGCGGGAGGAGCGCGCTGCCATATAAAATATTATCGCAGCAGTATTTTATGAAAAAATGTATGAATTTCGCAGAAAACTGGAAATATTATGAACCAGTTTTATAAACAATACCATGACAATTATAAAGACATTTTCAAAATATTTTTTTAAGACGTATTTATAGCATTTTAGCTGGGGTATTCGTAGTACCCGTATTATATTCGTAGTAATTTTTTCACCCTCAGGCTCCCAAAGGTTAGTAAAACCGTGTGTGACCTTGAACGACCACCGCTCATGCCGCAATTTAAAAAAAAAAAGTTTTTTTGCTCTTAATTACGTCCCTATAGATTTAATATAAAAAATATGAAAGCCTAAGAAAATAAAATTTATTAAAAATGTTCATATATTTTTTTTCTTTGGACCAATTCTTTTCAAGATACACGTTTGAACATCAAATAGAGTTGATCGAAATAGCGAAAAAGCGGTATTTGCACTAACTTTTTACTAATTGTTTGATAGTCAACCTATCAAAAGTCATCATCATCATCATCATTCTATGTCCGCTACCTAGTTGGAGCATATGGTGTTCACAAAGATCCTCCAAAAGCAAAAAAAAGAGCAAAAGTCGTACGGGTTTTGGGTATGTCATAATTCATGCTTTGGGAAAACCTCGTACGGACATTTTGCTGAGACCTCTCCTCATTGTTCGACCAAAAGCGTGTAAGTGCTTCTTTTAGGTACAGTTGTCTCATATCCAGCACCTTCATGTATTGGAACAGCTGTTTTGACGGGTATGTTGGAGGGTGCCGGAATATTATTCTCAATAATAATTTAATGATGTAATCGTATGTGTGTATATGAGTACTTACATATATATTTATATTTTTGTTTTTTATTACTTTGTTGAAATTTTTACATATTTTTGAATTTGGATTTTAGGCCAGAGCATTCTTAACAATTTTAAATCGATTGATAAGGTGGTTGATAGCTTTCCTCATAAAGGTTTGAAAAAAACAATTATTTTTTGAAAATCATTGTTCAATAAGTCAACTTATATTCACTACACATTGTCACATATATGCACACCCATACATGAATACACAATATATTTAGTAAATACACACCCTCACACAATATATTTAGTCCCCCACCCTAACATGTACAATAATACTGATACATTGTAACAAGTAGGTACTTAGCATAAATATTATTATTGTACAGTAAAAGTTATCCTCATAATGTAATTGTACACATTATATATAAATGTATATATTTGTACCGACATATTGAAACCATTGTATAAATTCTATAATGTGTTAATAATGTGGTTTTATAGTACATAAATTTAGAGTTAACTCTAATGGACCGGTGAAGTTTACATATTATATTACATGCTAAGTTTATCAATTAACTATTTGAATTTTTTAAGTACAATATTGTAAGGGAAAAAAAACATAAATGAAAGTAATTAAATAATTAAAATCGAAGTAAAAAAGTTATGTTAAAAGTTTCTAGTTAGTATTTACATAAATGGAAATAATATTAACATTAATAAAAAAACTTACTTAAAGTAATTAAAAAGTAAGAGTTAAAATAAAAAAGAATAAAAAAACATGATCAAGTGCACAAACCATTTTTTTTAAAGGTAAAATATATTTACGTACCTACATATTTCAAGGGATTCAAAAAACCGATGAAAAGCAACTTAAAAAAAAGACAGTAAGTTTAAGTTAATTTAAAAAACATCTTCAGAATTAATGTTAGGAAGATAGAAAATATCAGTCTAGTGCGTCTAGAGGGGACATGGTATGCAAGTAGATTAATTAGTTCTGGGGAATCAAATTTATTATTCACAGTTTCGTAAAGCAGGATCTGATTGAAGATATCTTTTCTGTGTTTCAATGAATCAAGGTTATGAAATTTTAAAGAAGTTAGGTATATAATTTGGAAAATACAAATGAAATTTGTATGTATATTTATATATATACACATACAAATGAAATTTGTACGTATATTTATATATATACATGATCCCGTAACTTCGAATCGATATTCGAATATTCGAATCGATACTTTAGGAATGAAATAGTTCCGCAGTCCCCATCCCCTTCTCACACACACAAATAAAATTCTACTGACTATGCGATGTCGCATGGATACGCGCTGCACATGTGAAATGGGCCTTACGTGTCTTAAAAGTTTCACTTTCAATTATTTATTACATTAATATTTTGTTTGCCTCTCCCAATCTCAAGCGCATTATAATACGCTTTTTTATCAATGTATATATTGTTCGCCCCTTCGTCTAGTCGTCAGCGTGTTTGCCTACCTCGATTTAAGTATAAGAGGAGATGTTCAACAATGTTTGAGTATGTCCAAATGCTTCCAGACTGGCTGGATTTCCTCCCTAAACTTCCCTTCTCAAAAAAGTTTTCCCTCTCAGTTGAAATAAATTTTAATATGAATAACTCCCTAGGGAGGAAATCCAGCCAGTCTGCAAGCATTTGGACATACTCAAAATGTTGTTGATGATTTTCTATTTACATAAAATATGTAAGATTTCTTTAGTCAGAAAGATTCTGTTTCTTGTTTTTACGGAGATTAATTCAACAAAGACGCTTGATAATTATTTAAAATATTTTTTCGTCATTGCTTAGTAAAAATGTATATTCTTACACGAACTGACCTTAAAAAATGTAGTAGGCGGTTGGTAGCTTCCGCCTACAATTTATTTTCTCTAACTTTCAAGATAATTTATCACTTTTCAATGGAAATAGCAGGCCACTTTATATTTTTGAATATAAAACAGTACCTAAAAATATCACATTCTGTGTAAAATTGATTTACTGATGTGCGATTGAATATTTAATAATATTAATGTGTCAGCGAACTAAGTAAACATAGTTTTAGTCTAAAAAGTTGCTTTTTGGATTATTTGGAATGCAAAAAATGTTTTTTTTTAAATTTGATACTACTTTTGGCCCTAAACCAGAGCTTGAAGTTTTCGAAAAAGTCAATTTTTTGCGCTAAACCGGTTGTCATTTTACTTTTATGTAAGAAAATCAGTCAAATCAAATTTTATAATGTGCATTAAACATTATTAAATAAGCATCTAAGGGCGTGAGTTACACTTTGTTTTGTAATAAATGGGTAGCAATGCTTTAATGAGCCATTGTTTTCGTCAATATTAGTAAGGCGCTCAACGGAATCAGTTCCGCGGAGTGTAAACGTTTTGCATTTCGGTAGTTTTAAAACGTGTTCGAATTTGTAATGTGATTAAATTTTATATTTACTAACAAAAAAATTAGATAATTAACAAAATGTTCAAAACTTCAAACCTCGGTTGAGGGCCAAAAGTAGTATGGAATATTTTTTTAAATAATTTTTGCGTTTAATGTGATCCAAAATGCAACTCTTTAGACCCCTTTCACTTTGATGTCTAAAAAAATAAAAACTTCATACATCATCGGCCCACTCCAATACACATTTTTTTGTGTTAGTAAGCATACTAAAATATTTTACTTGAAAATATTTCGTACCGCTCGCAAAGTAAAGGTTTATTAAAAGGATAAAAATATGCGGTGTCAGAGAAATACGAATATTTATTTGTTTATTTAAACAAGAGAGAGATAATTATTCTTATGCTGAAATAGAGTCAATGTTAAATATTTCTAGTCTACAAAAACGTAGAACTAATATTGACTCCATATATATGTTCGGCATACTAAATGGTATAATCGATGTTCCATCATTACTGGGACAAGTAAAATTCAATATTCCGACTCGTAGATTGAGAAACAATGAAGTACTGTTCATCGATCAGCATAGAACAAACTATGGCCTAAATTCTCCAATGACCCGCCTTTGTCGTATTGTTAACTCAAGACAGGATCTGGACTTTTTTGGTTTAAGTTTACAACGATTTAAACGAGCACTAAATAAATAGTCCAGATCTTGTCTCGATGTCCCTTATGTTTGTCAATGCTTCTTTCTTTTTTCTTTAAATGTTTTAAACTACTCTTTTATTGTAATATTTACACCTTATAAATTGTATACATGGACAATGTCCGTTAATAAATAAATAAATAACTAAACACTTTATATACGAGTACATAATATACAGTTTACAAACATGTACATATGCATTAGGGCAGGTATATTGCCTTAAGGCAAATTCTTCCTACCTACCCAGACCGATAATTTAAAAAAACAGCTGTTTATGAACATATTGTAGGTAAATTATATTATTTTCATTTTAAAATGAAACATAAATGAATGCATACATATTATTTCAATAAATATAAATCGGCTAAATATCTACACTATAGTCTGAAGACAGGATGAGGTAGAGGTAAAGAGGAAAGGAAAGAGCGAGGAGAAAGGAAAAACTCAAATATTCAGGATCATTCCCTTTCCGCTCCTAATTCTGGATTTTATTTTAGATTCTGGGTTCAACTCACTATTCACCCTGCAGTCCAACAAATAAATTCATTAATCAGCTTATTTTTTTCTTATACATTAAAATGCAATAATGTGTCGTGTCCTACGTAATCTAGTTTAATTACAATTTAATTAAACATATTTTTTTATAGTCTAGCAAATGGCTGACCTCCACTCTAAACATTTTACAATTTGTTACTAGTCTGATATCCGCTTTAAACAATATGTGTTTCCTTTATTAGGATAAAAATACCATTACTGA
This sequence comes from Micrasema longulum, assembly GCF_059751315.1. Taxonomy (NCBI): domain Eukaryota; kingdom Metazoa; phylum Arthropoda; class Insecta; order Trichoptera; family Brachycentridae; genus Micrasema; species Micrasema longulum. The sequence continues at coordinate 175,210 of NW_028277811.1, read as the reverse complement.
ACTTGTTAATTAAAATGCCTATTATACAAAGTTACAAACCTCCATTATGTGTAATGTACTTTGAAATCTCTAGGTTTCTATCAAATTTCAAATATGTTTTGTATTTTGTATTATATAATACATATAACTAGCGGACCCGACAGACGTTGTCTTTCCCGAACGATGGCTTGCCTGCTATTACCTGGTTAAAAATAAATGAATGGGAAAACATTATAAAGAATTTGAGGAAATAATCTGATTGGGATCTATAAAAACGAATGTTGTTTGTAAATATTCAAAAACAAACTTTTTAAACACAAAAAAACAACATACTTCAATTTTCTCGTCGAATGCAACCCTGGTAAGTCGACGATAAAAAGATTTCTTTATTTGTTTATTTATTTATACCTTTTATCAAAAATACAATTTTACGTTCACTTTGCCCAGCTAACAAGGGTACATATCCCGTTCCAAGCTAGGCAATTACATTTTAATATATTATAATAGTTAACAAAGTAATATAGAGCACAGACAAATAAAATATAAATTCATTCGTACACACATTTTGATACATATACATACATACATACACATATATACACACATATATATGTATATATATATATATATACATACACACAAATGTACACACACATATACATACACCCATGCGCATACACATACATACATTCATAAAAACATAGACAATTTATTTATGCGAAACTTCATGGTTGCCATCTATAAATATATTTTTTTAAATTATTCCTAATTTTTTATATTTTATTTTCGACATTCAGTAAGAATCTCCAATTCGTGGCATGCATCAACTTTTCTGATTCCCTACGACCAATTTCAAGAAAGATTTGACTTTTATTTTCAAATACAGGAATTAAGGTACATTTGGCTGTATATTCAGCTCTTTAGGTAAAAACCTGCATTGAACTAAAATGTTAACAAAATTTAAATATGATACAAAACTAAATTTGATCGGACAATTGACAGTTTGGTTACATTCAATACATTTTTTAAAAAGTATAGCTTAATTTATAAAACATACATATTAATATACGAATAACGTACAATATTATGAAAATAAATTGTTGGTAAAAATTGTACAATGAGGAAGTTCAGTGGTTTTTTTTAAAATTTTTATTTGTTAATAGACTGTTAAACTAAGTCAAAAAAAATTTTTAAAATTTTTTATGTATCGTATTATCGGCGCTACGATTTTTCAAAGTTTTGTATTTCTGAAATAACTCCGCGTGTAACGTCAGAGGTTCATTTCCGCTTATTCTCATTCAGTTCTTCCCATTGGTCCAGAAACGACAAGCAGACCGGAAATCTTCCATAGCTCTTAGATTATAGGTTGATTCACATGAACCAGTGACGTCATTTAAAGTAGTGCGTTTTTATCAAAATATTTATTATTATTTTTTCTGTACATTTTCAAGAAACTTTGCGATTCAATTTAATTCTTTAATTTTTACCCCGCGTAAGAAAACATTTTTTGTATCCAATTTCCCGTAGGGCTGAAGTTCCTCATTAACATAAGAAAAAAAAAACAATATTAACAACAACGATAACACAAAATAAGAAGAAAATTCATTGTATGAAAAAAAATTTTTTTTAATTTATATGGATTTTTGAAATTAAATGGAAAAAAAAGATAAAAAAGCAGGTAAAATAGAAAAAAAATCATAGAACATAATATAAAAACTGAAAATATAAATAACGTTGTGTAGAAAAGTTGTGAGAAGTCAGCCTCTGGTGTAATAGTTAGCACGTTTGCCTACCATGCAAGAGGTCTTGGATTCGATTTTTGACATGGTTGATATGAAATATTTATTTAAAAGGGTGTTTTCACACTAGAATATCTCCTGGTACCTGAAGCGAAAGACTAATCATCTTACCTTCATGTAACAAAAATGATCAAGATACGCAGCGATTGGTGTACCAATACAGTGCCCTATGCACCATTAGGTGCGGAAAGGGAATGGTGATGTGTTAAAATAAACATCTGTTTACCTAAGCTCAAAACACCAAACTTCTGAGTTTTGAGAGTAAGTGCTTGAGAAGAGGGTATAAGGTGATTCGATTTTATAACTAACATTGAAGTCCGAGAACGGACGCAGCAGCCTCCTATAACGAGCGTCTTAAGGATGTGGCGGTGGACCTGGCTTGGACACGTACTGCGCATGCCTCAGGAAAACCTAAACCCTAGTTGCCTCTTCTTTAAACCTGCGGGATCACGCTATCCTGCAAATCCGTCAATGACGATCTTTAGACTTTATTCGGCGGAATTAAGGGGCGCTGGATTGACATGAGAAGAAGCGAGAGTGCTGGCTGGCGATAGGGTCTCCTGGAGGCAACTGGTGATGTCCACATGCTCCACTTAAGAGCGGACGTGGAAAAGAAGAAGAACTTAATAACTGTTGATTCGATATATCAGTTTTTTTTTGTTATTAATTTTTAAGAGTAAGTCCGCGACACTAGCCAGGGATTCGTCACAGTTGGAGTACCATCAAATATTTTTTTGATAACACGTGACGACCTTTTTTAATGTAGCGTCACGTCTGATTACGATGAAATCCCATCAGAAAATGAAGGTTTGGAAGGCAATTGCCAACGGAATGAAATATAAATAATTTAATTATTTATACGTCATCGGGTAAGGCACATCTGTTTACATTACAATGGAATTCCATTTAGAGGTATCAGCAAAAACATGACTTTAATAATATATTATAAAAGTGCTTATTTTCTCTTTCTACATAAGGAAGTAAATAAATAGGTACTATTAGGTTCTTGTTATATAATTTCGTAAGAGTAATTTATATTTTATAACTTCCCATGGTACATACTACAAATAAAATACCCACCTTTAACTTAATTAATAATTACGTCCGGTGATTTACGTACATACCTGTTTTTTATCTCATTCACCTAATCCTACATTTTACTTTCGATATCAGTCATTTTATATAGATACGACTATATTCATTTGTTGTCAAAAATTTACGATGGGAGGTTGAGGTCCAATCGCTGGTTTCCAGATTAAGAAAGCTGTGTCATCTATTCTGCTCACTTGGAAACATCTTGGACATTGGCACTCACAGAACTGTGTATTTCGCTCTTTTCCAGTCAGTGGCAACCTGTGGTATAATGGGCTGGGGTGGTTGCACTGCGTCTATCATGAACCCCCTAATAAACGTACAAAAATTAATACTAAGAGTGACTCTGCGATGTCCCTCCACTTTCCCATCAGAGACATTGTTCCAATTCATGAAGGTACTGGACATTAGACATTTAAAAAAAAGATTGTTTGACACATTTCTGGTCATGCGGCTACAAGAATAGATCCCAGCAGAATACTCGTGCGAGATTTTCCCGTATTTTGAATTATTTAATACCAAAAACACGTAGTTTCGATTGGAAGAATTTATCTTTTGTGGTCCCAAGAGTGTTCAGTGTCCTGGATGAATATATTGAGTTCTCCAAAACGAACGCCATTTTCAGGAAGAGTGTACAAGTCTGGATCTAAGTCTAAGATCTCTAGTCTAAGGGAAGAGACCAATGCAGGAGCCTGCTGCGAGATATTACATAGATTTATATACTATTAAGCGTGTTGTCCAAATGTCCTCAAAAATATATGTATGTTTATGTAATAATATTTCATTTTGATTTTTGATATTATTTAATTATGTAGGTACGTGCTTCCACTTTCCATTATGTTGTATCCCGACTCAACACAGGGCCCTTGGCCTCAGCGAGTTTGGGATACGTTTATTATTATATTTTTGTAAAATATATGTGTATTTGTGTGAATAAATAAATTTTACCTACATATTTTTAAAAATCACCAGATATTTTGACACCAGGGCTGGTATTCTGAACGGAATTACGCGCGAAGAGATCGCTCTGTTAGCGTGTATTTTGCGTTCAGAATACCACCCCAGGAGTTGTGATATTCTGTCATTAGTTTATATACCAATCAATTGTTGGTGTAATGTATGGTGATACAAACGTTTTTATCACTTATCCGCGAAAATATAAATCCACAAATTTATTAACATACTGTCATATTGTAAATTGTATATTTATTATAACATACATACGGATTTGATAACGGTTAAGGAATTAATTTTACAGATTGTTTGTAAATTCAAGTTGAAAAAATATTCAACTGGTGGATATAGTCTTTTAAAACGAATCAAAAAATGACAATTTTAAATTACTGAATTATCAATTATAAATACCTAAATGAGAAAAAACGGGTCAAAGTTTAATTTACATACTTTTTGTTAAATACAAAATTTTTCATGGGTTTTAACTAATTATTGTAGGTCTTATAGTTTTGTAACAATATGTTTTGTTTTGTATTAAGCTACCATAATTTTGTTTAAAAAATAGACACGTACAAAATTTTAAAAAAAAATTTTACAGAAATCAACAATGAATTAATTAATTTTTAATTTATTTAGAGAAATACCTTTCAATGAGAAAATAGTATTTAGTTTAAACATAAGTTATGTGCGTTTTTTTCCAAATTAAAAACTGTACACCTAAATTGAATGCTAATGATTTTAATAAAATTACTCTTATAAATAAAGTTATTAATGAAACTTCTTGGTTTAGTTTTACTTTTTAATTATTTTGACCAACGAACGGTTTCGCCTAAGTAGGCATCTTCAAGACTGGTGAATTGCTTACAACGTTTACAGCTTTTAGACTATTCCCAACAAATAAAAATAATAAATAAAGTGGAACTAAACCAAGAAGTTTCATTGATAATTTTATCAAAATCATTAACTATGGAGTTTTATCAAGAAATGTCAACATAAAACATCAATATTATCAAAATCGTTAAGCTCATTCGAAAGATTTTTTTGTTCAACAAGATGCTCTGTTTGCTTTTAAGTTACATCTATTATTTTATTTTATTATAAGCTTTCAAACTGGATTGTCAAGAAGATGAAAGTGAACATTTTCGACACTGTCATCGGTTCATGTTTAATCGAGAAATGAAGCTGCCAAAGCTGCTCGAAACATTTGCGCAGTGTACGGTGAAGATGATATGAAGTATTGGACGATTTCTTGTATTTTTTTTTATGTCATCTTGTCCTCTTCATTTGGAAAAAAATGGAAACAATTTATGTTAACACCCAATACTCTTCAACACCATTCATCAACACATTTATCAACACATGCACAATAATATTTATCAACACATGCATGGACTAAAAGCATGACCATTTGAGTTGTTTGTGATGAAATCATCTAATACTCCATAAAACAGATGAAATATCATCACTCGTGGTAAAATTATTGTACAAAATATTTCAAAGCTTAATAATGTTAATAAACCGTTTTGTATTGTAGTTTCGTACAGCTAATAACGTATTTCTGAATATGTCATTAGCATTGTTATCTGAGCATTTTCGACATCTCTTTCTGTTCATGTTTAATCGCGGGAATAAAGCTGCTTAAAATGAAAAGCTTAAATTAAAATCAAAATGAAAAGTTTAAATTAAAATTAAGTTAAAAATTTAAATTAAAAGTTAAAATTAAGAATTAAAATTTAAAAGTTTTTATTGTTTTATGTTTTTCATTATATATCCTACATTTTTATTTTTCTTTTCATGTACTCGTATTTAAAATTATATAAACTCTTATTAATAAACAACTAAAACAGTGTAAGTCACTCTCCAAGCAGAAGATTTAGTCTCTTTTTTTGGAGAGTTCCAGTGATAACATTTACTAGATGTGTAAAAGTAGATATGTTTAGAATTTTACAAAAACATGTACTTTTTATGAAATTTATGAATATACCAAATACCGTAAAGGTATTAGTTATCAGTCATTATATTTTTAATAATAAACCCAATTAGAAAGAACTGGACAAGTTTAATTCACATTGATAATACAAATAAATGGCCGTGAATACCTTTTTTCGTTATTTCTATATCAATTTATTCTAAACAATTGCGCCAAATCCTTGAAGATATTTCTTTGAGCCAGCTCGTAATCCGTGATACAATTAGAGAACAAATAATTACCTACACATTAGATTCGCGAAATCCGCCTTTTTATTTTTATTTAAAAGGCAGTGTTTTTATTGTTGCAACGTATATTTAACTATAATGACTTTAGAATTACCGACTGAAAAGTAAATAATAATTTTTTGCCCACTAATGCGTTGAATTTAAACGAACAATGTAATAAAAACAGGGTTATATGAAAGGACATAATTGACATGGACACAAACCAATAAATCATTTTCGAAACCTAGAATTGATAAGATGTGAGCAATCTTAATTGAACAATGTTTGAGTATGTCCAAATGCTTGCAGACTGGCTGGATTTCATCCCTAGGGAGTTATTCACATTTAAATTTAGATCAACAGAGAGGGAAAACATTTTTGAGAAGGGATATGGAAGTCTAGGCATTGACAGGGCTTATGACCTGTCATTGGCTGGTTTAAGAGCCACTTTACACACTGCGTAACATTCACCATTCTACCCATGTTTGAACATCCACATTTCCTCAACTCTTCCATCTGTTGACTTTTGTGAAGTAAAAGAGCTGAAACCTTTATCGTGTGGGTGAGATTCATCCGGCTGAACCAAATCACCTACTAAGCAACGCTTGAAAACAATTTTCCAATTTTTATACTTCTTCTTTTACCAGGTAGTTAATTCAATGACAGGTCATTAGCCCTGTAAATGCCTAGACTTCCATATTCCCTTCTCAAAAATGTTTTCTCTCTCTGTTGAAATAAATTTAAATCTTAATTGATTAATAAAACTTATTTCATAAAAAAAAATGAAAAGGATATTTAATATTGTAAAATTGTATACTAAATTCACTAGTAGGCATTGAGATATAATATATAAAGATAACACTCCATACAAATCCGAGCTAAAAAGGACAGGGATTGACCAGCGGAGATAGCATATGTCGTCACGTCGACTTTGAAGAGAAAAACAAGCAGTACAGTAAAAAGCACGGACTGTTTACATCGGTCTACTGTAAGTTTTATTGTTAAAAGGCTTACAGACTCTTATTATAAAGCCAAATGTTTTGTAAGCTTTGCTTACTGTCTTCTCTATATGGTCTTCATGTCTTCATATGTCAAATTTTTATCCAAATATACACCAAGGTCACGAGTACAGTCTACTTCAGTAATTTTGCAAGCATTTATGAGGTAAAAAATTGTATTATTTTCTTATTTATGGTTAAAGTCACTTTGAAGCATTTGAAGACATTTAAATAAAGGAAATTATAATTGCAGTATTTAACCACCCTATCTAGGTCTCTTTGGAGGTTGTTAATATCTTCTAAAAGTTTAATTTTGGTAAAAAATTTCATATCGTCGGCGTACAGGGAAAAAAGTATGTAACTATACAGGGTGTTCTTTAAACCCTGTCACATCCGAAACCACGATGATCAGTATGATGAGCAAGAAGAAATATTGGCACATTTAAATATATTTTTAGAACAAATAATTTTTTTTTAAAATAAAATATTAAAAAAAGCAAATGGTTGCTTACTTCTGCAAGGGTAAAACGGGGAGGGGAAAGGGGGGGAGTCTGATACTGCGCCGTGCTCCCCTCACTTCTCCCCTGCAGAAGTAAGCAACCATTGGCTTTTTAAAATATTTTATGTTCAAAAATTTTCTTTGTTTTAAAATTTTTTTTTAATATGCCAATATGTCTTCTTGCCCATATTGCTCATCGTGGTTTCGGATGTGACAGGGTTTAAAGAACACCCTGTTTATCCGTAACTTAGAGGATAAAACACGAAAGCCCACTTTTTGTCGTTTTGAAGTTAAACATGCGGGTTATCGCAATAAGCTATTTTATATGTGAATAACACTGAAGTCCACTTTCTTCATAAAAATTCTTTTTTTATTTGAAATAAAAATCAGAAATCTACTTTGTTTTAGTGCAAAAAACATCAGACATGCTATTTTAAAATATACTATTGTTATCGAAATCATCATTATTTAATATTGAGTGTTCTTTATAGATTGAAATTATCTCACTTTGTTTTTATATACGAGTACCACTTATATTTTTACAATTTGACAACCAACTAGTTTCGGCCATACTATGCCTTCTCCAGGGTTAATTACAAACTAAGATAACATATATAAAATTTTCACAGTGAGGGTAGAGTGGGCGTGGCTACCGGAGTAGAGAAGAGAGGGGGGTTGTGTGTGGATTTAGGGAGAGAGAACGTATTTAAAATATGACTATTACTAAGATTTATTTGATTATTGATAATATTTACATTTTTATTTACAGCTTTTCTAATCTCCAATATTTCAAAATAATAGTTATGTTAGTTTGTAATTAACCTTGAAGAAGGCATGGTATTGACGAAACTAGTTGGTTGTCAAATTATAAAAATATAAGTGGTACATTAAAACAAAGTGATTTTAATATATTAAATAATAATGTTCCACAAAGTAAGTGCTTCAAACATAAAATTATGAAATTATTTCATTTAGTTCAAAAGTTATGATGCTTTGTTAATCGCCCAATCACAAAATCTTGTTTTCTGAACATTTCGTTCAATGTTACTTCCGTAGTTTATTTAGCCTTTAACTCTTGTGTGGCTGTGATGTCACACTCGTCGACATAGGACACAAGACTTAATATATCTCTCTTATTTTTTCAAATGATGAATTCGTATTTTTTGTAATCTTCAAAAAGACATATTCACACCCGATTTGCAAAGTAAAATGATTAAAACTATGCTAAATGTTAATGCAAAAAGTATTTATCTTTGCTACGCGAAGAATGAATGTCCGCTAACTCAGCAACACATCTCTACAGATTATACAAGAGAGAGCACGAAGATAGAAGTCACAACAAGAAAAACAATGACGCTGTTCTGCGTCGGGTGTCGTCTTAAACAAATTTAGTCTTAAGTCGGTTGATGACAATGATGGGGGACGCGTGCGCGTAACATGAGCGGCGTATTTGTGATTTTAAATTTATTTTGCTATAACAGGGTTAAATTTTATGTTTATTCGCATAAATTATGAAAAAAATTATTAAACAGTATGTCTCAATGTTTTTTTTTTTTTTCAAATGTCTAATCTTTAGAATATTCCGTCTTTTACTAGTGGTAACACGATGTTACATCACCGCGCGCAAAGGGATTATTTACCACATTCTTTTGAGAGTTAAGGTTCATAATTATCATACGGTAAAAAATATTTTATATTATTGATATTTAAAGAATTAACTTTGTAAGCTTACATTTTACTAAATGTTATTAAAAAATATTTGTACACAACCACTTACTGGCTTTTCTACACCTATCTCACCCTGTACCTCTCACGCTATAACGATTAAACTAACGCTCCTCCCTTTATCTCCTCCCTCGTTTTTCAACTATTTCACGAAAAAATAAGAAATAAAAATACGTATCTATGAAATGCGTATTTGCCAATACTACAATGCAATTTGATATAATAGTAAAAAATAAAAATCAAGTATATGGTAATAAAAATAAACAAGCATTTTTTTTAATTTATGGAATTGAATTGTCAATAATTGTTTGACGAGCAGCTACAAATAAACTTGATATTGTGGACTTACAAGATAGTAAAGAATTGGACAAAATGTCTGCAGCCGTTCCATAAGTGTTACCTAACCTATGCAGTCTCGGTATCAATGAATTGTTTTGTTGGTTGGAAGGAGTACTGGAGCAATGAAACAATAAAGTATTCCTAGTGTTGACAGCAGGTACTCTAAAATTAATCAATTCAAGTATTTTTGGTGCGTCAAAAAGACAGTTTACAATTTTATACAGTACAGTGAGATCATTAATAGTTCTTCTTTCAGAAAGTGTTGTTAGGTTAAGCAGTGTTAGTAAATAGTCATAATTCACATTTTGTATTGGAATGTTTAGTTTGTAGTTTATATATCGTAGAAATTTATGTTGAATGTTTTCTATATTATAAACATGAACATTATAGCAGGGTGACCATATTGATGAATTAAAATCTAAATTATTGTGGATTTAGCATGTTGGTTTGATTAGTGTCCTGACGAAAAGACGGGTACGCCTCGAAACCGGTAGACATGGAAAAGTCAATAACTATTATGATTGTCTACAGTACTTTTACATCTTAAGCTTAGAATTCAAAAAGATTTTGGCTGGTTTGATATTCTTGCACAAATTAATATCTAACTATATAGATGCCCATGATATTATTGCTCAGATAAACATTAATGTACCTCGCCGTAACTTGCGTACCAATCCTGTCTTTGCTGTAGGAAATTATAAAACTAACATCGGATTATTTTCCCCTGTGCCAAGGAGCCTCAGAACAGTGAACGAAATCTCATTAAACGGTACTGTCAATGTGTTCCTAAAGCAAGGGCAGGCATTTAAAGAGCAAGTGGTGTTGTCTCTCCTGACTCGTAATGTCACACTTGCCATTTCCGCCTAGATTATGCTATATACACACCTTTTGTTGATTATACACTTTGTTAATTTAAGTAGATTTTAAGAATGTTTAGATTAAGTATTACATATTAATGCCAATCAATTACGGCTTACTTAAGTCTGTTGATTAGCTTAAAAAATATTTTTTTTAAAGTGGTTGTGTATTTATTATTTATTTTCTTTATTAGGGCCTACTACCAAAACTTGATAACATCGGCCAAAAACAAGTTACATTTATAAACATAAGAAAAACATAAACAGAAAGGAATAACAATATAGATACAAACAAAAGACAAGAAAAATATAAGTACAAGAATAACATCAAAATATAAATTGTAATAATAAACACATATCCAAACCAACATAAATTGAAATAGGCACTAACAGAAAAACCCTGTACAAATATTTAATACCATTTAGAAATATTTAAATTTGGAATTCCTACGCAAACGAAAGTCAAGCCCCGGAAAAATCAGTCATTTTAAAAAAATCGTAATTTTATAGGTACGCACCTTATTATTTACTGCAGAATCTCAATGTTGCGTTGCTCTGTTATTTTTTTTTTTTAATGTATTGAGAAAAGGTTATTTGTACAAGTAGGTGTGTGGTGCGTGAGAAATTGTGATGCAGCCTATTAAACATTATGTACGCTGTAAGATCATAGCGCACAGATTCGACCTTATTTAGATTATGAAGTCATAAGATGGCGAAACTCTGGTAATAGGTACTCTCGGTAATGTGGGAACGGTGCGGCGTATCAGACGTTTCCTCTAATCACAATCATTTCTTCACTTCGATTAATATTTCACAATAGTACTTGGATCTGAGTAACAAGCTAATGACTTCCCCCGTTCTTTCGCGAATTCACAATGGTGTATTGGGTAGGGAAAAAGGAAAACCAACACAAATTCACCGAGCTGAAATCAATTTGAAGCTGGCTATCGAAACTGTCGATACTAAGCAAAGTTATGGAGAAGATAATTTATTACGAACTATTCAGCAGTCTCAAGCATCAAATTAGACCACAACAACACGGTTTTGTCAAGGGACGCACCGTTGAAACGAATTTAGCATGCTTTAACGGAGGCGTTCAATGTCTCGATGGATAAACGCATCCAAGTCGATGTCATACAGTCGAACTTGGTTATTACGAGGAAGATGGGACCGATTGAATTTGTTTGTTATAAGCATTACTCGTTATACCAGAGAAAGATTTTTTTTATACAATCGCTATTGCACATTGTCACTAACTAAACAATTCTTTTTTTTTTTTTTTTATGTTAGGGAAAATAATAATAAAGGCTTACAAGCATACCTATCACATGAAGACATTATTACATTTAAAATCGTCGTTTACAAATTGTTTTGTGAACTTGCAAATCCTGCGTTTCTTTGGATACAAAACCATTGGAGCAATGCTTCATCGACATTAGTACGATCGCACTTTCAAAATTTTTTTGTGTCCGTGATATTCTTTTCAAATACAGACAAATAAACATCCTTATTTGTCCTCAGTGTTAACACTGTGGATGAAGATAGAGAAAACTTTGTACACACTTCCACATTTTTTGCGCCTCGTTCGATTTTACGAATAATTGCCACTTTTTCACGAATTGAGACACCTCCTCTTGTTAGCAGACATGTTTATAATTCAGGGGTTAAGTTTTAACTGATCTGATCTATTTTAACTGATTTGACATCACCCACTTGTAATGTTTATTGTGTATTGAAATAAGCATAGAACAATACAAATTCTAAAAAAACCCCGTAACAACCACCGAAACAAGCATGTCATTCATAAACTGCAAAAGCAGCTGTAAATTGTAACAATGTGCCGAACCGGCACGTACTAAGTTCACAAAGCTTGGATTTTTTAAAAACCATGTGTGTTCATTTTTCAATATTGTCGGCGAAAAATCAAATTAGGTACTTAAGACACTTACATAGCTATCGCAAACACAATCCGATCCCAACGCCCGGTGGTATTTATCCTTTATGTCAGCCGACCGTTTGGATTTTCTTACTTAGGTTCTTATTTCGAAAATGATGATATTAACAATTGAAGATTTTTTGTGTTATTTTTGACAATGTTTTTGTTCGGTATGTCCGAGAAGTAGCTCGTTATAACAGTGAATAATTGTATGGAAAAATCCATGAACTAAAATGTCAACTAATGTTTCCTCGTTACATCCGAGATCTCGCTATTTCCGTGATCGTTATAACCGAGTTCGAGTGTATATACCGACTATTCGAAAGCGAAATTAATTATAAAATACTTTGACAAAAACTTTGGAGTTATGGCATAATTAATATTAACATTTAGAAAATAACACATAATGAGAACAACAAAGAAACAAAGCAAGTTTAGCACCTTTTAACTAAATATAGCACAACAATATATACGCCAAAAACCTTTTCTTACACAAGCAGAACAAATATATAAAAAAAACGCTTTTAAGAATAAAAAAAAAGTGAATCTACTAAAGGAGATAAGGTCATTAACATCACATGCCATGCAGATGATGCTGTCATAGTGATGATGAGAACATATCTATTTCAGTTAGTAAACATAAATAAATAAATAAATAGTAATAATAAATATAACTTTATTTACACATTACGTTTATTGTTAATAATAAGTTTGAAATCATTTTTAGTTTAATATTAAGTATCTATTATATTACAACCGTATAATTGTATATATGATGTTAGATTTCAATAAATAAATTAATGAAAATATTTTGAAAACAGACAATATTTATCTCTGTTTCGGATTAAAAACATAATTATGCATGTGAAATAAAACCAAGATCCTGGACGAGTTCATTCGAGGCAGTGAAATATTGCATAAAATACCTTTAAAATCAATATTTATTCTCTTTTATTTTTTCCAAAATGTACTCTAAGAAAAGATAAGTATCACATTATACGAATATCGATAAAAATGTGGGAAATTGATTGAGAAAAAATAATTGTATTTTCATTCATATTTTTTTAAATAAAATTATTAAAAAATAGGCCTTCAAGAATACGCGACATGATTGATCGTGACACTCGTCACGTCAAGATTCAGTTTTGTCTACAATGTTTGGCATTTTTGCTTATTATGTGTATGGGCCGATATTTTCGCGCGGTTTTTAATAAGGATTTTTTAGTTGTGAATTATTAAATAATAGTTTTGCGGTATTTATGACATTTTCTTCCAGACAAAATGCACAAAAAAATGATACAAAATAACTTATGTACCTATGTAAATAAACGCAGATGAAATAATATATTTATTTATTTAACGTTTTTTACATAATGTTATTTGTACATTGGCGGGCTTATTGCCAAATGGCAATTTCTTCCAACCAATAAAATAAAAGTTTTATTTTTATAATTCAAGTTACAGAACATATTCAATAGAAAATAAAGATTAAAAAGCTAAAGATATATAAAAACAGAAATAAACGTATTTGTTTATAAATTACCTTAAATCAAAACTATTACTCAATGAGAAAAAGGAAAAAGAGGAAAAAGGAAAGGAGAAGAGATTAAGGAAGAGAAAGGAGATGTTTCTCCAGAAGTGATTTAAACAAAGAAAATGTAGTAGCATCTTTGATGGTGGATGGGAGATGATTCCACAGTCGAGCCGCATGGACACCATATGAGTTAGAGAAGAAAGAGGAATTGTGGATGGGTATTAAGAGAGTGCCTTGAGTATTAGAACAAATGAATATACGACGCTCACTTCATACAAAGTACATACTTGAATGATTGAACGTGAAAAATTCACGTGAATCGTAACGGGTAAGGGGCGTGGCCAATGCAATGAAGCGTTTGCGCGGGAACTCAAAATTATAAATTCAAAATTATTTTTTATGCATCTAATAAGTGGAAAAAACTTTTTTATCGAAAATATTTTATAGACACGTATTACGTCATAATATTTAAAAAAAATAAATATCCCTATTGCTAATTTTTCATTATTTGAGTTTATAATAACGTATGGGATAAAATCATAGTTATTCAACCGGAACCAATATGAAATGGAATGGCCCACGCTCAGACGCTGAAGTCATTGTGTGCATTTTTTCCAATTTATGTTATGGCTTAATTTTAAGATGCATTTTTTTAAAGTGTATTTTTGTAATTATATTTCTATGTAAATAATATATATGGATAAGGAAAAAGACTGATATCCATGTGCGAGAAAAGAATCCTGTAGTTCTTTGGGCATATTTCCAGGGGAGATTCTGATAGTTTGGAAAAAACTATTCTCCTGGGAAGTGTCGAAGGGACAAGGTCGCGTGGACGTCAACCGACAAGATGGAGCGGTACAGTCACTGAGTTATCAGAATCATCACTGACGAATGCCTATAGAAGAGCACAAGACCGTTCCAGATGGAGGGAGACTATCCACAGACGAGCCATGCCTGGAGTCAGGCGTAATCACCATCCTCAGACATGAGGCACGGATTGAAGAGAGAGATGGGGAAAAAAAAAAACAAACAAATATATTTTTTTAATATATCAAAATAATGCAGGGCCTATAGTATTTACACAGTATTCCATTATTAAGAAAGTTGTATCACTAGAATGATTCAATCAGAGAGATAACCAAAGACTCCTTTATAAATCACTCAAAACTTTGCCAGTTTAAGGAATTTTGTGGTTCTGCATCATTTTAGAGCAGTATCATTCTTATATTTTAAAAATTTATCAAAACCATTATCATAACTCCCAATCATAACACTCGCCTTACTTAAAATTATAGTTTAGCGATCCTTAAAATTTGTAATAAATATAATAGTAGAACGTTAAATTATATTGTATCTCATATTTTTTATTTAATTGCTACCGACATTAGACTTAGTAATAGATGTAACAAGAATAGTTGGTAAAATACAAACGTACAAAGTTATAAGCCCATGTATTGAAAATATTAAGCGCTTCGTTTTATTTATGTTTCTATTAAATGTAAATTGCTACGTCTGAGTAAAGCAGTAATTACAGATTACAGTTGTAATTACACGCTTACGCCTCTTTCTTTTCAGTTTTTTCTCCATTATGAGTAGAACGAAACTAGAACTAATTGAAGAAACGCTACGTGCAATAGTCTGTGTCATGACCCATTATGCTAAGATAAAGCATTAGCAAATATCTAAAAAAAACCTACTATAATAATTTTATCAGGAGTGTGTACATTGTACAATGCTCTCGATTACAGCAACACATTAAAAGTTTTACCGATGTTAATCGATATACGTATTGCTCCATCAAGAGTGCCACTAAATGTATCAATCTGAGAAATATTTTCAACCAAACTAGTATTTTTTTTTTAAATACGTAATTCCATGAAAAGGGCTTCGAACTATATTATTTTAATTTTTAACCTAGAGTTTATAAAAAATGACACAAAACGCTTGTAATTCTATTAAAAAAAAAAAAAACTTTTTTCATTAACAACACCATTGTTCAATTTATTATCTTAAAATAATTGGAACGAATTTTACTTAAATACTTTGCCTTTTTATGAGTACTAAAGTAGCTAAGTTTATTCTAAATTTTAAATGACGTAATCTGCCAGTTGGCAAGTAATTATATTATTTTAGCTTTATAAAACTTTTCAGTATATTTTGTATCAGTAATACCTTACAAAATAATTTGAATATCTGATTTTTTTTTTTGATAGCGTGGTTTTGTAAGAATGTCATTTTAATATGACAAAATCGTGAATAATACGAATGAGGAAGTTCGGTGGTATTTTTTTTTGTCAATTGACTATGAAACTAAGCCAAAAATTTTTTTTTCAATTTTTATATATCGTATTATCAGCGCTACGATTTTTTTAAGTTTTGTATTTCTGAAACCACTCCGCGTGTGACGTCAGAGGTTCTTTTCCGGCTATTCTCGATTAGTTCTTCTCATTGGTCCATCCACGGCAAGCAAACCGGAAGTCTTCCATAGTTCTCATACCATAGGTTGATTTATATGAACCAGTGACGTCATTCAAAGCAGTTCGTTTTTATTGAAATGTTTTTTTCCTACATTTTCAGAAAACTTTGCCGTACAATTTAATGCTCCAATTTTTACCGGCGCAAGAAAACATTTATTGTATCCAATTTCCCGTAGAGCTGAAGTTCCTCAATATAATTTAATCCAGCCAAACTTGGGCACACCCAAAATATTGTCGAAATATTCATTTTTTTATTTTTCTTTAAAATACTGAAAGACGCAAGACGACATAACTAATTTAATTATTAGGAGTAGTATCCAGTATTCGTCCACAAAAATAAAAAACATGGTCGAGTTTTTAGTTTACTACTCTGTTTTCTCATGCATGTCAGTGGACAATTGTTTTCAGTAATATACGAGTACATATTTATATTATATCGTTTGTCATAGTAATACGAACATTATAATGTGCGTGCATCTCAAATTCCTTTTTCATGCAAGATGCATTTACGAGCGTTGCATGACACTTTCAATTAGTATCCAGTGTTTCTAAAGTATTTGGTTATTTATTAAAATAACTACTGTTTTATGAAGATGCACCTACAGTCCATCCAATATTTAATACTTTTTGCCTGTGTGTGCGTTAGAGAACGTTTTCAAATAAAATTAGTTTCAAAACATTGCGTTTGCTAGAAAAATATAAAAAAAATATAATATCGTAACTAGTCTTCAATGGAAAAAGGAATAAAGACAGGAAAATACATTTTTTTTATTTAAACCAAATATTTATTTATTTAATTAAATTTACAATACAGCACAACTGCGAATTACACTGTATATAAATTATTAGTATTTACAAAAAAATACAGCAATTAGTCCTTGAAAACTATAGCAAACAAAGACAAACATTTAATAGGGAAATATCACTTTATTAAAAACATTTTTTTAAGTAATAAAGGTCTATGAAATACTATAAAATAAAAAATAATATCATGATGCGAGGTTTTGGGAGAAAAAAACCACAATAGATTAAATAGAACATTAGTTGCTGTATATTACACAAAAAAAATGCTTTTTAAAATAGTTTTATAGAAATACTCTCGAGAAGTTGAAAAAAAAATATGGACCATAAAATGACTAAATTTGTATATTTTTTTACCAAAAAAAGTACGTATGAAAAAATCTAATTAACATATTACAACAGAGATGAAAAACATTTTACCGAAGCTAATATAAATGTCTAGGCATCTACAGGGCTTATGACCTGTCATTGGCTGGTTTAAGTGGCCAAATTACACACTGTGTAACATTCGCCATTCTGCCCATATTTTAACATCTATATCCCTTTAATTCTTCCGTGTGTTGATGTTAGTGAAGCTAAAGAGCTGGAACCTTTATTTATGCGGGTGAGATTCGTGTAATTGAATTATTTCACCTACATTCTAGGCAACGCCTGAAAGTGTATTTTTTTCAATTTCTATACTTCTTCATGGATCAGGTGGATTTATCAACAATATTTTGAGTTTGCCTTCAAAAATTTGGACAAACTCAAAATATTGTTGATAAATCTAATAAATTTGAAATGTACGAAAATTTAACGCTCAAAATTTAAACTATGACGTTTTGTTTTTTTATTATATGTTTTACTTTTGTTTGAGAAACCGTGGCCAGTTTTGATTAGAATATTGTGAAGCAAATCAATGATTTGTCATCACTTAACTTGCTGAGTAATGATTACCTTTATGTATAATTATTGTTTTCTTTTTCCAGGTCCACTCCAAGGGCTTGAAGTTCGGTATATACGAAGACTATGGAAACTTCACCTGTGCAGGATATCCTGGAGTCATTGGACATCTCCACACAGGTAATGCTTCACATAATTAGATATGGTCATCATCACACCATGTACAAAATGTTTTATAACAAAAATTTCAACAGAACGGAAACAAGCGAAACAATTTTAATATCATTATACACAGCAAAGAAAACTATATTAATCATTCTACCATGTGCCCCCAAACATGTACGGCAACGAAAAAGTCTAATGATATAAAGTACCTTGGTACTATCTAAGATGGTAATATGCAATGAAAATTACAAATAAATGCCATAGTAAAATGAGTCAGAAATCTTATTTACATATATTTGTTAGATTAAGAAACGTTCTCTCTCCAAAAAATATATAATCTGTTTACTACATAATCAAATAGATTATTCTGCAGTATGGAATCATAGACTGGGGAGGAGCTTACAAGATTAATTTATGTCCACTTTTGATTGCCCGAAAAACAATTAAAAAATTTAAACTAGATATACCCTCAATTAATGACATCCTTAAAAAGCAAGCCAACAAACTTTCAAAAAAAAAAAACACTAATTTGCAAAATTCTCGAAACTCTAGATTTCCAAATTATTTAACTTTACAAAGATGCAATACAACTGCAGCTTTAAATCATTATTCATGTGTTGGAAAAAAACTTTAAAGATCTTCCAGAAATCTTAAACTCAATAGCAAATTTTAAAACATTCAAATCAAAATTTTAAAAACACAAGAGACCCACCCTATCCTGAACTCCATACGGTAGAAAATTGTGTATCTTTTAGGATTTAATATATAATTTAAAGAAATTTGTTTTAGATAGTAAATATGAAATGTAAATAAAATATAATATACTCGTATATCTTCTTCCAAGTCGGTCCCTCAATGCTGAGGATGGTGATTACCATTAACACTTCTGATTAGTCTGTTCCACTCCAGTCTGTCCTCAACCCGACGAACTGACTCGTCAAATTTTAGCCCCGTAGCCTTTATTTGGTCAGTCCATCTATATGGGATTCTACCCCGGCTTCTCCTACCTTCAACTCGGCCAGACACTTTCTTTTTCTAGATCGTCTGGCTCATGTCTAGCAATATGTCCACAGAAAGACAGTATCCTTCTCAAACACACCACTAATAGACTCGTATATATTTATGTAAAAATAAAAATAAATGTAAAACGAACCTCCTCTCTTAACACGAGTTTCCCCTCTATTCGAGAGGTGTATCAGTACAAACCATTTGTAATTTTATACTTGATTTTGTCAACAGTTACCTCCAAAAAATGAAAATAACCCAACATGTTTTGATTCAAGTTATCGAAAGCCTTTATACCTATATTTGAAATGGCGTGGTTTTCAGATGCAGCCACCTTTGCATCGTGGGATGTTGACTATGTCAAGCTGGACGGGTGTTACGCTCTTCCTCAGGATATGGATTCAGGATATCCTGAGTTTGGTATGCACCTCAACAATACCGGACGCACGATGGTCTATTCATGTAGTTGGCCAGTCTACCAAATATACGCCGGAATGCAGGTAATAACAACAATAAATCATCATCATCATTCCCTTTGTGCACCTCTCACAGTTCCATACTTCATTCAACGTTCAATCATTAGTGTGGCAATATATCACATTTTTTCAAGTCCCATATTACTAGTGTTGTAGATAAATCTAGTAAGATGCTTGGATTTGTACTTTGAAACTCTAGATATTTCGATAATACTACTGCGATTCGCACATTGCATAATACTCTAGTCCGCAGCATACTAGAATACTATTCCATCATTTGAGACCCTTCTGAATCAAACCGCATCTTTGAAATAGTGAAGGTTCAAAAGCGATTTTTGCGATACTTATATTTTAAAGAAAATAATAATTATCCATCATTATTTCTAGCAGCGATGCTGGATTACAACACCCTCGAATCTCGTCGTCAATTTTTTCTTGGGAAACATTTCTATAGGCTGATTTCTGGAAGTATATATTATATAATCCAAATATACTGAAAGAGATCAGTTTGTATGTTATCAATAATTATACTAGAGCGAGATCTCATGCACTGTTTTACACACTCAGAAGCTGTACAAATCCAAGTCAGAATTCACCTATAAATCCGATTGCTGGATACTGCTTCTGCAGATAATATGGATCTTTTTTCTGTGCATATCGGCAGTTTAGCAGCCATCTGCTTTCTATTTATTATTTTATAAATTATGTTTACAGTCTGCATAACGTGATGGGTTAAAACAGCCTGTCAAGCAATGCAGACTACAATTGTCAAATAAGTAAATAAATATGAAGCAAATTGTATTCGCATTGAAAAAATAAAAATCCTCAAATAGATTTCTTCTCTACCCCCACGGTAAGATCCATAATTGTACCTATAGTAAAAATAAACAAACTCAGTAACTATGGGTACGTTTTTGTGTCGCTACTTTTAAAAATATTTTACTCTGTAGGGCGCGTCAACGTGTATAGGTCGATGGTTTGTTCATTTAACTTTTGTTGTGTTAGCTACAAGGATTATGAGAAAGTGACAAAAACATTAAGCACATATAAATCATCATCATCATCATTCCCTAACCGCACCTGATGGTGCATAGGGCACTGTATTGGTACACCAATCACAGCGTATCTTGATCATTTTTGTTACATGAAGGTAAGATAATCAGTCTTACGTTTCAGGTACCATGAAATATTCTAGTGTAAAAACACCCTTTAAAACAAATATTTCATATCAACAATGTCTGGAATCGAACCTGAGACCTCTTGCATGGTAGGCAAACATGCTGACCATTACACCACGAGGCCGGTGTATATTCAAAATGTATAGTTATTCAATATGTCAATGTGGTTATTCAAAAATTATCCATGGCAATAATTATTAGGAAACCTTTATTACAAAAGCCATAAACAAGTTTCCAAAGATATCACTGTTTCTCCTAGTATTGATTTAAAAATATTGAAATAAACTACTTTGATTTCATATCGGCATGCTCTTAATTTACTTGTGATGTTTTCTTGCAGCCCAATTTCTCCTCCATCATTCAGCACTGCAACTTGTGGCGCAACTTTGACGACATCCAAGACTCCTGGGCATCTGTGGAGTCCATTATCGACTATTACGGCAACCACCAGGACACCATTGTACCGAATGCAGGCCCAGGACACTGGAACGACCCTGATATGGTAAAACTAAAATATAGAAACATTGGTGTCTATTATTGTGAGTCCTGTAAATTTTAAAAATCAATGTATATGTTCCTTTGATCTTTAATTATTGAAGTTAATATTCTGTTTAGATTGTACATTGTAAAACTGGCAAGGCTTTGCTATTTCTAAATTTGAGCACATACTCGTGTATAGATTAAATGAACACAATCGAAAGTTTGATGCTTAGTAAACTTAAAAATGATTTAAATAAAAAAAACATGCATTAAGAAGTTTAGTAAGTTTGTCAAGTGAACAATAAAAATACATAAATTAAGCACTGTTTATGTTATGGTTAATATTGAAATTTTTCTTCTAGTTGATTATCGGTAACTTCGGCCTATCCTACGAACAGAGCAAGACCCAAATGGCCATCTGGGCCATCTTAGCTGCCCCCCTCCTCATGTCTGTAGACCTGAGGACCATCCGGCCGGAGTACAAGGCCATCCTCACCAACAGGAAGATCATCGCTGTCGATCAGGACCCCCTCGGAATCCAAGGCAGGAGAATATACAAGGTATTGTTTATATTTAAAGCATTGACTTTGTTGTCAAATATTTCATTTGTTTTAACTCTTCTTAGTTATACTAACATTGAAGTCCGAGAATGGACACAGCAGCAGATTTTTACACAAAAAAAATTAATAAGCTAAAACGCTTTTAAGAATGAACTAAGTGGCAAATCTAGGACTAAGGGAGATATGGTCATTAACATCACATGTTACGCAGATGATGCAACTATTGTGACAGAATCAGAGGATAATGTTACACAAGTTTCATCTAGCATCTCAGAAATTTAACATGAGCTAAATCTATCTCAGTTAGTAAATTTTCTTTCAATATTTCATAATTCAAATAGTGATATGAGTAATTCTAAGTAAATCACACATTAACTTGTAAATATTAAAATACAATATCACCTTCATCATTACCGCAGCATGCCTGTATTGCGGATAATCCATACTCCTCTCTACTTACATTATGTACACGCATAACTTCTGCTGACAGAGAGGAGTCACATACATTCAGTGAATAAAAGAACACGCTTTGATTCATACGAGTTTACATTTCTCCGTACCTTACCCACCTCCAAAGTGGCGACCCCAATGTGATCTGTAAAAATGATTAAAATTTCTCTTACTTCAGTCATGTTTCAGAAATGTTTGACGGTCATCAATAAAGCTAACAATTCGCGATCATACGTACCTGCAAATAATCAAATATACTAGGAGAATGTTAAGAAATTTTAATAAAAGAGCCCACGAAATGATTGAACAATAATTATTTTTCAGAGTTAGCAAATTATTTAATAATTTCAAACTGCAATTTTAAGTAAGATATGAGATACAGTAATTTTGTGCAATCTATTAGAGTGCAGACCACCTTGTATATTAGAGTGAGGTTAGGAATGAAGAAACTCAGAGCTATGGGAAATTGGATATAAAAAATGTTTTCTTTCACGAGGTAAAAATTAAAGCATTTAATCCTACCGCAGTTTCTCAAAAATGTATGAAATAATTCATAAAATTTAACTTAGTCACAAGTTCTTACAAATCAACCAATGCTAGTGTTGTGATAGATTTCCAGTTTCCGGAAGCCAACTCACCAATCAGCAGAACTCGCCGACCTAAACTTGTGACGTCACGGACGGAGTAATTTTAAAATTACAAAACTTTCAAAAATCATAGCGCTGATAATATAAATTTTGGATAAGTTTGATATTATTTACAAAAAAAACACAACCACTGAACCTCCTCATTATTGTCCTTCTGGTGGAGGTCAGTGGTAACCTCAACTCAGACATCCAAGTCTGGTTTCAAATTTCATATACAGGTTTACCTTTTGAAGTTAATTCTATTTGTTTATAAATATTTCCAGCATCGTGGTATTGAGATTTGGTCTCGTCCCATCACCCCCGTGTACCAGACTTATTACTCGTATGCTGTGGCGTTCGTCAACAGGAGAACTGACGGTACTCCATCAGATGTGGCCGTCACATTAAGGGAACTAGGCCTTACTAATCCCACTGGGTACAGAGTTGAGGTTAGTATTATACCCTAGAGGAATCACACTTACAATTAATAAATACAAGAGGTTAGTACTGGTTAAATAAAATAAATAACTGGTTCTCTGTATCCAAGTGGATTAAGAATACAGCTATATGTGAGAAATAAAATCAGAATTCCAGACGAGTATTTTCGACTCGATGGCTGCTGCCAGTAGTGAAGTGGTTGGCGCATTCGCCTACCACGCTTGAGGTCCCGGGTTCGATTGCTGGGAAGGTCGAGGTTCTAATATGATAGATGACGCTTAATTTAATGTACTAATGCAGTTCCCTACACCATCGGGTGAGGACGGTATGATGAATATCATGCATTGTTAGGTTAGGACTCAAATGATTGACATTGACTCCTCATGTGAAACGAAAAGTCTGTTGATGTCAGTCAATAGTCTGCTTTCTCTTGAAAGAGTTTTTTGTGGAGTTCTCTTCATTAAGAAAATGTGGAGAAGTTTCATAAGGCCACGGCTGACAGTCGTGCAAGAGCCTCTCACAATAGAGCAGCCAGAATTAATACTTACAGCTTTTGCAATAAATATAAACCTTTAAGTTTTTATTTTATTTTTATTTATCGATCTTATAATACAAGGTATAAAACAAATCAATTATATTCCCAGGAGTTACAGCAGTTCAATTTTTTTTAAAGTACATATTCAGAACAACGAACAAATAGCAAAACAAGTCAAACATCTTTATGGTACTAAAAATATCACAACAAAATACTAACCAAAAAACTCGGGCAAAAATATATCAATTTTATGACTATTTACTTTTAGTCATTAATATTAACAGTGTTCGAAAATGGGAAATAAATTGTGGTAGAGTGGGGTTTGAACCTCAAACCTCCTGATTCCCAGTCATGTATTATAAGTTTACCTTCTATATTTCAGTAATTTCATTTATCTGTTATGTTTTCAGGATTTGTATGAAGATGTTGACTACGGAATACTGTCTCCCCAGACCAAGATCAAAGTAAAAGTCAACCCCTCAGGTAGAACGTGTTTGGCCTATTTATTTTCCCTTAGTATTAAATATAATAAATTGATGAGGTGATTTTACTGCTCTAAATCATCCCAAATATGAAAAAATAATGGGTTTGGGCAATGTCCTTCAAACTGTCTCGCCACTGGAAGAGAGTTGTAAGGAATTCTCGGAGAAGAGTTATGCATGACTTAATTGAATGCATGGTTGTTTAGTACCCCCGTTATAATTATGACTCTTTCAAGGTTTCAGCAAAACTTTCACAAAACTTATGCTCATATTCAGAGGCAAAATTCTAAATGAGGAAACTACATTCTACTGTTCTCACCTTCAAGTTATCCTTTACATATGAGATTAGAATATACAATTCTCACAATGAGTTTTATCTCTGAATACGGGCATTACTCTCAATGAAAAAAGTCAGTTTGAATGTTAGATTTTTCATTTAAATAAAACACATGTGAACACGATTAATATGGAAGTTTGTTAAAATTTCAGATAAATTAAACTAGTTTATCAACATCGGAGTTATGGGTTTAATTTAATTTATAACTCTTTCAGAACCTTTTTCTTTTTAGATCACTGAATTCTAAATTGTGTTAAGGTAGGTATGCAAAGACATAAGAATTGATGAATGTCTTTTTTACTTCAATTCATTTAATCATTGTAGAATAAAAAATGCTTTTGATCTATGTACAAAGATCTGATAACATAAGAAAAAAAAGATTTGCGAGTAAAAAAATTGGTAAAACTCAATTTAGCGCCTTCTATTGAAAAAATGTGAAATTATATGCGCAAAGTACCATCTGTTGTTAGTTGCTGAATGTGCCTTAGTGTGTTTGTATTTGTATTTGTTCATTTTTTTAGAATGTCAGTTATTTTATACTTCTTGTGTCCCTTCACTGTAAACTGATAAATTACACACTGTTAGCAGTGATACTGTTAACTCATAATAAGTCATGAGTTTATGAATTCGTATTAAAAAAAGCTTCTTAAATCTAATGTCTTTTTTGTTCAACAGGTGTCGTTATTCTGCGAGCTGATGCTCAGCCTTCCTTCCAGTACCGTTCATCTACTTCTCGAACCCCCTACGATCCAATCAACGATGTTTTCAGGCTTGTTAAAAAATAAACACACCTTGGCTATGAAAAATTAAACCCAAGTGCTGAAATCTTCTTATAATGCTTCAAAACTACAATACAGATAGTTTTTTTTTATTTACCTAGCAGTCATTCCTTGCCTATAAAAAAATTGTGTGTAATATCACATATTAAGTTATTTTCGGTGTATGCTCTTTAATTTCGCTCCACCCAATCAAATTTTTATTGTATTTTTGATTTTTCAAATTTAAATTCTTTATATTACTGAATGTTTCATTGAAAACCTTTCGATTACTATTTTGCTAGAAGCTCTGTTATTTGCATGCAATAATTATCAATCTTTGACTATCCCCAATAAAAAAACCTTTTACACAATATGACCATTGATGTTGCAAAAAACTAACTATTTATGAAGTGCAAAAATTAAGGAGTTAAAAATGTCAATTTGATTACATAAATTCTGAAGAAACATTCGTACGATATGTTTTTCCGATAATGTTTCTTAAACATTTTTCTTACTTCATTTTTGTAACTTTGTTTCCTTAACATCAAAGAAGCACGAATCATTAGGCTAAGATTTTTACTATGCCAAAATATTTGATAAGCCAGTACATAAAACAGGATAATGTTGTAACATTTCTCTGATTTTTGTAATGAATTTTGTATTTGGTAGCTAGAATTCAATATGTCTTACATTCTAAGATAGTGGTAAATATAATTATTAAATAATTTAAATCCCTCAAAATAAATTAAGGTACATCACATGCGTACTTTTGTATGATACATTTAAAAATGTAACTGTACTTTGAATAATCCTAATGTAAATAATCATATTCCTTATTTTATTAAATAGGTGAATAGATTGACTGCCACTCTATCAAAGGTAGACAGAGGAGAATGCGTTTTTGCTCTGCAAAATAGCTTAAATGGTGTAACAGATATTACATTGTGTAAGCGTTGTGCCAATAAATAAACAATGAATATTGACAAATAGAAAAAACTTATCGCGGGTAATTACCACCACTAGGTAACTTAAAAATCAGAATTTTTGCGTAAACCACTAAAAATACTTCTTTGTGTCCTCCATGAACGCTACAAACAGACAAGTGGTCCATTAAAATCATGATAATATTATGATTCGAATGCACAACTCATAGAATTAAGAACAGTCCAGAAGGAGCATAGAATCGTATTTGAATACATGGAACTGTGTCCAAAAAACCCCCCACTTTGCCCCACTTTCGCCACGCGCATGCGCGAAGTCGCCGCGTAATGTTGCTAGGTCGTGAAAAATACAATCATAACACAAATGTAAGATATTTATATATTTATTTTAAAGTTCTCTAAAATGTTATTGTGCACGCGGAAACATTGATTGACACAACATAGTAGATAAGGAAAAGGTAATTTAATAAGAGTAATTGAATAATGTTAAATAATATGATAAGCAAAGTAGCCTAAAAAATTTGACTACCCTGTCAACACTAATAAAATGTCCATTTTGTTTTCTTTGACAATCTGACAGATGGAAAAATAATTCAATTTTTAAGTAATGCATTTGCTACTTACACATGAAATGTGATCCCATCCTGTTTCTTTTTGATCCCAGCAGTATTTCTACACTTTAAAACGACACAACACGACATAGTTGAATTCAAATCGGGAGTTGCGTACTGAGCGACGTCTACAAAGAAACTAATGGTCAAAATGTAAAACTAATCCTTTAAGAGAAGTTTAGTCGCCTTCTGTTTGATATGCGGTTTATGGATTATTCGTAATTCTATGGCACAACTTGTCTATTTGTAGCATTCATGGATTGTTTTTCATTCAAAATTCTGATTTTGAAGTTATCTGGCTCTAGTACCTTAGTATTAATTACCCCACGATATGTATTGTAACGTGTTAATGCTTGATCAGCATCCTGCACACTACCCTCATTATGCTGAAATGTATGATCGGCAGTCAACATGTTAAATGTATTATTATTTAAAAGATGATATTGTTTAGTTTATAGCAATTGACGATGCAACGCTCTGGTTAAAAATTTAAAAGAAATTTCATAAATTAATTTAAGAAAAACTAAATTTTATAAATTTTAAGCAATTACAACATTAGTCTTGTGTTTCTAAAGAAAAATATTGTCTCCCTGCCCAGAACTGGACCTACCATAGGAATAGTCGGCACAAAAAACCAGACACTTGCTTACAAGGGAGGGAAGAAAAACATGCTCGCATTAATTTACAAATATGTATATTCCCGTCCCTTTTCAGTAAGTGTCGGGGCGCTAGATCACGTTTGATCCAGGACCTGTCTCTGCCATTGTGACTTTTATTAGTGCTTTTAATTATATTAATAAAGACAAACAATATTCGATTTAACAAGATCTCAAGCACTTTTTAGAATTAAAAATAACTTCAATTTTTATCTTTCGTTCATTTTATTAAACTGTCTTCTTTGCAGACAAACAGTGCTTACATTAAATTTCTGTAATTAAAATCTCCATTTAAATTAATATTCTTTACAAAGACAATATACTTACAGTCCTTAAAATATAGCTTGATTAGAATGACAGCTGTCAAACTAATTTCATTAGTGTTGGGAAATTACTGATCACTGATCAAATCGATTTTATCAGTTATTTCATGCAATCATGAAACTCTGTTTCCGAAAATTGATGTAAAAAATGCTAAAACAAGGCTATTATAGTGTGTTTAACATAATTATTCACCAAAAAATGAGACATTTATACTTTTTCCATGATCAACTTCAAATGCATAATTTTTTCAAACAATCAGTTTACATTGATCAATTTGTTCCATCTCTAACGATTTTGCAAAATGATGCAAACTTGTAAGAATGTCGTTATTTTATATATTAATGTTGATTTATGTTTCAAGCATTGTATTAAATAAATAAATGAACACGCCAGATACAAATGATTTTTCGTGTGTGAATATAAATAACTCCTTTGACGTTACTACAAAGTTATGTCATCACTTTTTCTGACAACTGTCATTCTAATCATGTTACATTTTAAGGACTATAACAATGTATTATTGTTAATGAAGTTTCTTTTAATATGTGATGTATTATTAAATGTCTATTAAGTCCTTTCCTCCAATTATTATGTTACACGTTTGAAGAAAATATTCTGATTTGCCATTTTGTGTGATGACAGCTCTACGAATGAATTGAGTAATTATAGAATTAATAATAAATAAGGATTTCTTAATAAATACACGTTTAAGTTATCAATAAACTTTGTTTCATTACTGTACACTGCTATCACATTTTATACATAACACAGATTTTACATAATACCATATTACAAATTCATTGATATTATCCATGGCTCTATCCCACTAAGTTTCTCCAAGGGTGATATTCCAAACGATCTCGCGGCTGTAGAAAACACTTTTATCTCGTACACAAGATAAAAATACATTTTGTACCAAAAGATAAAAGTGTTGTCTATGACCGCAAGAGCTGTTCAGAATAGCACCACAGGGTATGCTTAGTTACGATAGTTTAAATACCAGAAGGGATGTGTAGGAAGAAGTGAGGTACATTGATACACCAACGATATTTCAACATCCAAAAACGTTATTTATGTTGCGACATCACTAAAATGGGTCTTTGCATGTTTGAATATGCATCAAAGTTCCCCATTGTTCCAGATAGTGACCTAATAAATGACGAAATCTTTAGACTTGGTGTTGTCATTTGCAAAAACAAGTGCAAACCCTCAGAGTAATAATGCATCAACCTTTAGAGAAGCCCTATCACTATGTTTCATAGAACGCAAGCGATGTTGGTTAGCAACAAATTGGCGGCCATTTTGTTTTGTTTGACAATAAACGCATAATGGATCTATTGGATGTTTTTGTCGCTGTGCTTGGCTTTGTTTGTAAATAACTTGTATATTTACTAACGTAAATAAAATTAAAATAAATAATAATATATAAAAATAAAAAGAATAAATAAAAATCGACTATGGTGAATTGCAGTATGTTTGGTTGCAGTAGTAGGAGCGTCAAAGGCGTTAAGTTAAAGGAGTCAGTTTTCGCATGATTTACATGAATTTTTTGGCATTTATTGTTGCTTAAAAACTTTCCTTATATCAACATATTTAATTCAGATATAATTTTTTCTAAATTAAGGGGATAAATTTGTGAATTAAAGTATGTTTACTGTTGATAATGACAATTGATTAAGCGCAATATTTCGGGGCCGCACTAGGCATCCATATAATGTTTGAGTCTTTACTTAGTAAAAGTCGATTCAAATTTTACTTGAAAATAGCAACGTTAACCTTGAAATCGCATTTTAAATCTCGAGTCCAGATTTCAGGCCACTATGACTCACCATTTCGGAGATGTGACAGACAAACAAACATACTCAACACAGGTCTTTAGTTCCATGGAGTTGGGATTTATGTGTCAATAAATGTAACATAAGTATATTGTGAATAAAATGAATTAAAAATTAAACACAAACATGTATTTTCAGTTTTATAAAATAAATATAGGCGAATAATAGAAAAATAGATTGGAATAACCCTGCAATGATAAATGCACCAGTACATATTTAAAAGTATTTACAATGCAAATTAATATCTATTTGGCAATTCTTGACCTGAGTACGGCCCATTGTTTTGCTGCGAACTATAGCTAACTTAATACCTAACAGTCATAGTATGGTTTTCCCACGTTTAGGCTCCTCTATAGATTGGCGCATTATTTCTTTGAGTTCAAACCTATAGACGTAAAACGAATAAAGAATGTATCAATGAGGACTAAAAGATTATTTTATTTGAAGTTACATCAAAGAGTAGGAAAGAAAACAGAAAGTTAAATAACAGATTTCAACAGAGATTGAGAACATTTTAGTGAAGGAAATGTGGAAATCTAAGCATTTACATAATTTGAACATCCACATTTCTTAAATTCTTATATCTGTAGATTTTAGCGAAGTTATTTTATGAAAAAGAAATCAAAAGAATAAAAAATGATTTTGGAGCATTTGGTAAAAGTTGTGTGTAAGTATAATATGTGTAAAACACTGTTAGCTTCGAGTCGTAGTTTAGGTTTTAATGAACAAATCGAAGGAATATAGATGTTCAAATATAGGCAGAATGGTGAATGTTACACAGTGTGTCAAGTGGCCGCTTAAACCAGCCAATGGCAGGTCATCAGCCCTGTAGATGCCTAAACTTCAATATTACCTTCTCTAAAATGTTTTTCATATACATCACAACAACGGGCTGGTTGTTATTTTTTTTTGCACCACAACAGACCAGAAAACCCAATTACAGCGGTGAATTACATCACAGAACACTTAGGCTTGAGAAAAATCACATTAGACGATTGTGTTCTCGCTGGGAATTGAACCCGTGTGTGAGTCATGCGTATTAACCACTACACCGCGGAGGCCGCCAAGTGTAAAAGTTATAAAGGAATTATACTACATGTCTGGTATATAATATTTTTTGTCAAAAATCAGGAGAAATTAGTGAGGACAATTAGTAGTTGCTTTTTAAATTTCAATAACCCAGAACAATTTAATGTGATTCAATTGAATTTAACTTAATTATTTACTACAAATAAGTTTGGCTTCCCAAAATAGTAATTTCTATTTTACTCACATTGGTAAATCCTTGGAAAATATTTTGTTTACCTAACACACTTTCTAACCGTAATTATTTGGTCATTACTCAAACATATGATAGTTTGAGGAATTCTTGGTATTATTATGAGGGAAAGTTGTCAAAACAATTGTGAAATATAAAACACTTAAGCCCTTAGACCAAAGTAATTAAGATAAGTCACTCCACATTCCTAAACACTATCTTGTATTATTCTACTGTAAGCTTTTGTTCTGATGGTATTAGATTTTAACTGCACAGTTCAAATATTAATTAATTCATTCTTTAGTGAATATTTTGTTAGCAATGAAGCTGGTAAGCATTATTATAATATTATACATTTGATTTAAAGGAGTGATTTTATTGAATTATAAACATTAAAGATTTTGTGAGGTTTTGTTGGAAAAAATGGCATAATATTTGGAAAATTTTAAATTAAAATTAAATTGTCTTGAATTAAATCCGTAACAATTGATATTTTTGTATACCTCCCTCACCGAGAGTTAAACAATGACTCTTTATTTTTGAAATGCATAACTATTTGTTTGACCTTTTTTGTTTTTATGGTTTTATTTCAATGGGATGCAGTCTTCGAAAATATCAAATAATAATTTATATGTTATTTCCACTTATCTAAGTAAAAAAAATTGTAAATCGAGTTATTTGAAAAAAATATGTATCCCAACAACACATCTTTTTTCTAAAGAGTCAAGACACATAAATGTAAAAGACTTTGATTGGAAATCTTGTCACCCTTTACAATTAATTATTGTAAGTGGTCAAGCCATGCATAAATATGTATATAAGAGACTCCCCAAGTAATCGGTAAGGTGCTTGCCTCGTGCTTTTGGGTTATAAGTTTTATTCCCGGAGAGATTGTAATTACTTATTAAACGTGATTTTTCAAGTTCGCACTGACCTGATCTATGGGTTTAAGCTCCTCAGTACATTTGATTTTTTAAAATAGATATTGCCATGTTATATTTTTCACATGCATGGTGTAGTCTGTCTAGCATTATTTGTAGGTCATTATTTTTCTCATCTATGATTATAGCATCGCTCGCATAACAGACCATATGAACAATTTCCTCTAGCATTCTTATATCCAATATATATCTTCATTTTTCTTATCAATAAATTTCCTAAAAGGTACATGTTTTTTTCACTTCTACACAGATCTACTTTTATACATCTTGTAAATGTTATTACTGTAACTCCCCGAAAAAAGAGACTAAGTTTTGTGCTTGGAGAGTGATTTACACTGTTGTAGTTGTTTATTTATAAGAGTTTACATAATTTTGAATATACAAGTACATAAGAAAAAAACATGTCTACTTTTAAAAAAAATTCTATACAGATCTACTTTTATACATCTAGTTAATGTTATCACTTCAACTCTCCAAAAAAAGAGACTAATACCCGTATGCAGAGACAAAACTTAAGGTGAAGAAAGTACATTCTAATTTCAAATGCAGAGAATAACCCGAAGGTGAAGAGACAATAGAATGTACTTTCCTCACCTTAAGGTTTGTCTCTGCATATGGGTATAACTCTTGTGCTTGGAGAGTAACACACTGTTGTAGTTGTTTATTTCTAAGAGTTAATATAATTTTGAATATACGAGTACATGAGAAAAAAAAACATAAAATAATAATACATTCATACTAATTAAAATTTAATGCAGTTTTTACACAGCTTTTTGCAGTTTTTTCTATACGTTTATATATCCATTACCAGATTAAACAATAATGGATTTTTGACTGTCGTTTGCCTAAAAAACAGTGTGCTTCATTTCCTCAATTTATATAAAAGTGTACTCAAATTATATTTGACATAGCTTTTTCATTTTATTTTGCTAAGCATAACTAGAAATCTCGCAGCAAGCCAAATGCAAAAAGTATTTAAATGGAGAAATTGTGCTAATGATATATTAGTAACTAGTAACTCCTTCAGTTGATTTTTCTAATTTGGCATACGTATAGTCCCGTCATATGAGGCGGACGTCGTAGAAGTGACATAACCCACAAATAGATGTAAATGGACTTAAACGTTGGAACGGGTCCATGACCATGCGTTTTATAAACTAAATGTGATTAAACCCACCTCTTCCTATGTCACTTCGGCGCTGACTGCCTCATATATCAGTTGAATTGACATCTCGTCGGCCTATCTTGTAAAACTCGTAAGGTTTAATCTTACTTTTATTTAGGTTCAGGGGGTTCAGAGTAATAAGACGCCTTAGCTGTAGAGAGGGCATTTTTCTCTATTGCAGAAAACAAAAACGTTACAAATTTTGGCTCATTGTGCGCTTGCTATTCACAACCTGAGTACTTACGTCTTATTTTCTTACTGTTTACAGTTTACTGTAGCTAACTTCGTAATTGATGATCCGAGAAAGATTTTTGTCCAAATAGAAGGCTCTACGGTTGGGGCGCCTTATTAGTCTGAGTTTGGGGGAGAATAAAAAACAGTTTTTACTGCAGTGGCGAATGGAAACAAAGTTTTTTTTCGACATATATATTTTTTTAAATTATGGAACACTGATTTCAGTCCTAACAGAAAACGCCAAAATATATCATTTTTGACCATTTGTTGAGTCTTACAAGTTAGTTTAGCGATATGGAAAGTAAAACAATATTAAAACTGATTGTTTTTCTAGGTAATATTGGCAACTGCTGTGCTGTTGGCTTCAGAAATCTATGCTAGTTTGATTACAAGTGATAATAATAATCTCAGCAATGAAATACCAACCGGACCCATCAGAGGAGTAAATCAAATAATAAAAGGAAGACAGAATATTCCTCTTACCGCTGCTACCACCCCTACAACTGGGATACAGAGTATAATGAATTCACCAATACTTCAAGCCATGCTGTCCAATATAACCGTGCAGACTGTATTATCAGACCCGCTTGTACAAGGAGTACTAAGCAACCCCACAGTACAAGGTGTTCTGTCAAACCCGATCGTACAAGCAATTCTGTTTAACCCAGCCCTTCAAGGTAAAAATCAAATCAAACAATGTAAAAAATGGATACATTCGTGTATGGGTAATCCACAATAAATTTGGATATTTTTTTGTGTCTGTCAAGATCAGCGTCGTAGCTAAGGTCATGAGCACCCCGAACAAGATTTGAATATTGCCCACCCTAGACTTATTTTCTGGGAAGAGAAAGAGAAAAGAAGGCTGTGGGTCTGCAAATTGCGCCCCCTGAGGGTCGTGCCCATGGCAGCCGCCCCCTTGACATGGTAGGCGAATGTAACAACCATAATACAATGAGGCGGGCTCTCCACTCAATTTTCTTTTAAGAAAGTACATATTACTTAAGTACCTTCTAAGATATTATCTGTGTAGGTGGATTATTACAATTACGGTAAAATTTTGGTGACTGCCTCCCTAAATGGGATCCACTCTCGTAGACCCCCATTTACGTCTCATAGACCCTCAATTTTTTTTCATTGGCATGGTCTCCCAGCAGGTTGTGGTAGACCCCTAGGGGTCGATATAGACCACTATGGAAACGACTGGTTTCAACTGACTCCTGAAAACATGATTCTTATAAAGAAATGTGGAAATCTTTGGCTCTTTTGACTTATTAGTTTGCCCACCACTGGAATAGACAATATGAAAAAAACAACAACAATTATTTATGCTCTTTTTTTTATTTTCTTTCTTTTGACGCCCATGGGGCTTTTACATTATACATACCATATAATAAGAAAAAGTTACACATTAAACATAATTATCATTTTTTCAAATATAAAAAATTTAAAAAAATATTTTTAAAATTTAAAAATAAAGTTACATTGTTAACATAAAACACTATTAAGACATAATACTTAAATTATATTATGTTTATAATATAAGGCATAGTAGGATTCAAATAAAACATTTTTTTTTTTTTTTTTTACACCGGTAAACTAAACTTTAAAGTGAAGTTATCCAAAATGTTGAAAACTGAAAAGGGTTTTATAAACTAAGAATATAAAACATAACACGGGCTAACTTTTAAGCATACATAAATACGATCGAAGATTTATTGACCAGACTCCGACGCGTCGGTCGCGTGTAGTACTTTGGTCTTGAATATGCTCAATGAGTAACGAAATATATCAACATCGCCATATTCATTACCAAGGCGATTGAGTCTAGCTATAGGTGAAATCTTCTCAAACATTTGCATGTTGATATTTTAAAATTGCAAAACCCACATGTATGATTCTGTTATTCTAGGGTTGGCCATGCAGACGTTCCTCTCATCGTATCCGGCAGTGGTTAGTTCCGCAACTAGTACCGTCGTCCCTCCCCTGACCCTCAGCCTCTCATCCACTCCTTTCCCAGTACCCCCTCCACCATCTACCCCCGTACCGGCACCCACGAGAGACACAGCAACCCAACAGACCAGACCTAATAACAATAATAATTCTTTATTGAGCGCTATTTTCACAGGACTTGGTGAGTTCTAATCTATTTTTTCAAATTAAATTTTGAATCTATTGGTTATAATGTACCCACATCTATGTCCAGGCAGATGAAGAATACAGTTCTGCGAGTGAAATAGAACCAGAATTCTGGACGAGTGTATTCGATAAAAATCCTGAATAAGTAAATCGAGATGAGATAAGTAGATGCGTTTGCTTATCATTCTCGAAGTAGTATTCTGGATCTTCTGTACCCCCTAGAGTGATTATTTTGAAGATTATTATTTTTTTTACGCAACGAAAATTTGCTTATATGCTTCATATAATGGCTACACTGATGATTAAATGTCAAATGGTGTATAAAACTGCTTCAAAAACGGAAATAAAACTAATACGGTTTGGTCAATTTAACCTAATTAAGTGTTTTGGGTCGCAATAGTGTTCTAAATGAAAATTGTCATATTTAGTTGCACGTATTGGTATTTGTTAGACGTTTAATCATCAGTGTGGCCAGAATATAAAGCAATTTAAAAAATAAGAATCTTTAAATTAATCACTCTCTAGGGGGTAGAAAAGAGGCAGAATATCACCCCTGGCAGAGTGGAAGTAGAACATTGACTTTTAAGGTTGTTTAAACTGCAATATTTCATAGTTACCGGACTAGAGACTGAAGCGTTAGACTGCTCACAAGTACCAGATGATTAAAATACGCTAATTGAAATATAAGAACACAGTTTAATTAAAATATAAGAATTTATTAATAATGTTTTCATGAATATTTTATTTCAGATGAGATTATTAACATTCTTCAAGCGGAAAATATGAAAAGATTACGACAGAGGCAAAGAATTAATAGAAACTTTAATAGAAAAAATATTTAAGATAAAAACACCATTATTTTTGTAATTAGCTTAATGATTGTATTTATTTGTTTTTTTATTTATTTGAACCTATTATTTATTATTTATTACACCAAACTTATTATAATTATCGAGAAATATACTAATTAAGAAAATATTTTGTGTATTTCCTCGGATGTTTCAATGTATGAATTATAATTAGTAATACAGTGATCGATATATCAGTATTCAATTAAATTCCCATCCTCGTATTTCTCCATTATAATATTTTACTTTTCATTTGGCTAGGGAGGCTGCACAGCGTTTATCATGCACCCCCTAATAAATATACAAAAATCAATTCTTAGAGTGATGCTTCGATGTAACCTAACTTTTCCATCTGAGACAATGTTTCAATTTATGAAAGTAATGTATGTAAGATAATTTTGTTATTATTATTTTATTTTCTTTTATTTAGGAAACATACAGTAATAATGTTTTCATAAAAGAGTCATAGACACATTTCTGGTCATGTGGCTACAAGAGCAGATCTCCGCAGAATCCTCTTACGAGGTTTTCCTGTAATTTGAATTACGTAATACCAAAAGCACATACGACATTCGATCAGAGAAATTTCTCTTTTGTTGCCCCGAGACTGTTCAATGTCCTGAATGAACATTTTAAGTTGTCCAAAACGAAGGCCATTTTCAAGAGAAGTGTACAAGTGTGGGTTTTGTCTAAGGGAAGAGACCATTGCAGGAGACTGCTGCGAGACATTGCACAGATTTACATATTTATTTATTTGACACTTTATATACATATACAATAAATATACATATAAGGGCGAGCATATTGCCTTAAGGCAATTTTTTCTTACCTACCCAAACCGTTCAGTTTGAGAATATTATAAATACATGGACATATTGAATCTTACAATTTTATACAAAAATAAAAAGCAAAGATTAACAAAAATAAATATATGCATAAAAAAAAAACAAATAACACTATACTATGAAGAGGAGAGGGGATGGGAAGGAAAAAAGAAGGATAAAGGAACAATTTAAATATTTAGATAGTGACATTTCAATCTTGACTTAAATGTAAATAAGGGGCGTCTCTAACATATATGGTACGGCTCCGGGATACAAAGTGTTAAGCGTGTAGTCCAGATGTTTATTGAAATTTATGTAATATTTTTTTTTGTTGTATTGTTTAATAATAATCGTTCTTCTACTTTCTTTTTTGTTGTATCCCAACTCAACACAAGACTCTTGGCCTTTTGGAGTTAGAGATATGTTTTTTTTTTCCTCTAATATTTGTCTTTATATGAATAAATAAAAAAGTTTAATATATTTAAATTGCCAATTAAGCGAAGAAAATGTATGTACTAAATATGTGTATTTAATCACTTACCGACTTTCCTATGTCTACCGGTTGCGAGACGCACCCATCCCTTCATCAGGACACCAATTAAACTAACATGGAAAACCCACTATACTCAGTGCATGTAAGGTTTACCTACTAAAAACATGTGGTTTCAAATCGGCCATGTGGGTTTAATATTTTTGTACAATAACCAAAAGATTTCATATTAGTTTAATTGGTGTCCTGACGAAGAAAGGGTACGTTTCGAAACTGGTAGACACAGAAAAATCGGTAAGTTGTCATATACAAATATACAATAACATTTAGCAAAATTTTTAACCCCAAAATAAACAATTTAAATACTGAAAATGTATTTTTTCTGATAAAACGCTTTCCCATGTATCTGGTTCTACAGCTTTTTTTTACAGGGGGTAAAAGTGGAAAGGAAAGAAGGATAATGTTAATAAACAATAGCATAGTGATGCTATTGTTATTTCGGAAAACATTTATAACTATGGCTCAAATGAACTTTGTGCCCTTGTTTTTGCGAATGAGGGGCTTACTTATACACCGGGTACAATGTTACGCCTAGGCAATAGGCATACTGTCAGAATAAGGAAGGGAATAACATTTTTATTGCAATGTTATATTCGGATGGTATTCCCATCCTAATCTGACCACTATACTTAGGCGTAACTTTATACCAGGTTTATAAGTAGGCCCTGTATGTTTACTGATAGCGGGAATTTGTGTATAACTTTATTTTCTAGAGAAGCCCTTAATGTGATTCTAAACGAAAATATGAAACTAATTATTCATAGATGACGCTTTTAACATTTTTTATTGAAAAATGAAATTTTTAGGTTGGAAATGGAAATTTTACAAAATTTGGTTAGCGGAAACTTTACACTATATTGATTGTAACAATACCATAACAATATAATTTAGGTCATTTTCACAAAATGGTGTACAAAACAAATAATAAGATAAGCTATTGTTACCCAAGTACCTCCCTACAGCTCGTTTTATTGCTGTAATTTGTTGCTAACTTCGTGGTCTATTTACCAGGTTATAGAATAAATGTAAATTTAAAAACATACCAAAATTAATAAAAATTGAAGCATAAACATAAATATCTTCAAATATACCAATAATATTTCAATTAAACATAAATTCAAATACTAATAACAGTACTTTTTTTAATTAAAAGAAATGTAAATTATAAAACAATACAAAAAATAAAAAAAAGTACCTACCTAGGAGATTTTTGAAAATTAAGACTGACACAATTTTTAGTCATAGAAATAATTTACTGGGTGTAAAAAGGTCTACTTTATATCCACCTTTATATATTTTATAAATGCCTCTTTTTTTAATTATCAAGATGTTACCGTGCGTAAGTATTTTGCATTTAAAGTGGGTCAAGTGAGTTTATCGAACAAAACAAAACCGCCTGTAAATCATTAGCGGTAAATGACTTTTTAGGCACTTTGTCATTTCTTTTCATTCAGAATATGACAGAAAAATTATGTAAATAGCTACATAATAAAGTTTCTAAATTTAAGAATCGGAGTTAAGATTTATGAAAATGTCAAGACCCGTTATCCTCAAAAATCTAATTTGTATAGAAAGACAATATTTATAAATAGTCATTTTTTTCAAATATGATTTAAAATGGAAGGGTTTTTGACAAAACCTGCATAACTGAAATTATAATGTTTTTTTATTAACTGCAAAAAATATTCCGTGTTAGAAATTTTTCTAAAAGATTTGGATTGTTTTGAAGACAATATTGTAAAATATGATGTAAAAAACATGCTTTACAATATTTTGTTCAAAACGATCCAAATGTTTAATTTTTTTTTAATACAGAATGTTTTTTGCCGTTAATTAGAAGACTTTCCAATTTTAACTATGCTATTTAAAAAAAAAAACATAAATGATGAAGTTCAGCCCAACGAGAAATTGGATACAAAAATGTATTCTTAAGCGTGGTAAAAATTAAAGCATTAAATTCTACGCCAAAGTTTTTTGAAACCAAAATATATTTTTAAAAATGAACTACTTCGCATGATGTCCCAAGTTCTTCCGAATTTTTCCTAGTACCTACAGTACAAATGTTGTTGTTATATTCCGCATCTATAAATTCGTTCATAAGGTTTTATTTGATTCGTTTTAGCGTCTTTTAATATTCAAATTAGATAAAAACAATGTTTTTTAAAGATATTTCCATTAAAAAATATACTTAAAAGTTTTATATAACTAAAATATAATTACTTTTAGACCGGAAGATTACGCCATTTCAAATTTAGACTAAACTTAGGTATCTGGGTTCTCATATAAAGACTAAGTATTGAACTAAAATTTGGTGTATTAATTTGAAGATAATAAATTGAACATGAAAGTGGCCAAAGCAAAATCTTATTTTTTTGTTTTTGAAAAGAAATACGGGCATTTTAAATCACATACATTTTCGTAAAATTTTCCTTTATTTCTACGTAAAATTATTCCTTCGATAATGCTTTAAAACATGTTTATTTTTTAACAAATATTTTAGTTGAAACATTTTTCATAGAATTGTGCTTTTTTTAAACTCTTGTGTGATGTAACACTAGTCAACATAGGACACAGGACTTGATATATCTCTCTTATTTTTTTTAATGATGAATTCGTATTTTTTGTACTCTTCAAATGGACATTTTCACATCCGATTTGAAAAGTAAAATATGTATAACTATGCTAAATGTTGATAGTAAAAATATTTATCCTTTCTACTCGAATTATGAATGTCCGCTAATTCAGCAACACGTATATACAAATACCTTATACAAGAGAGAGCACGAAGAAAGAAGTCAAAGCAAGAAATATAGAGACGCTGTTCTGCGGCGGGTGTTGTCTAAAACAGATTTAAACTTCATTCGGTTGATAACAGTGATGGGGGATGCACGCGCGTAACATGAATTTGACCACATAACCAAGTATCGGACGCAACTAGACTGGCTCAGTATCAGGCATAGAAGAAACATTCACATTCTATCACTTCTTCACAATATTTTAAATAATCCCACTTCGCCTGTTTATCTGAGAGAGCTCATCCAACCTCTTTCACAACACGGACTATCTCTTCGTTCTAGTAACGAGAGAACCCTTTTAATACCCTGTCATCGCTCTAATTTTTTTGCCTCCTCTTTCACAGTAGTAGCCGCTCGATTGTGGAATAATCTACCCACTAATGTTAGAGACGCCCCTTCATTATTTACATTTAAGTCAAGTTTGAAATGTCACTATCTAAATATTTAAATTGTTCCTTTATCCTTCTTCTTTCCTTCCCATCCCCTCTCCTCTCTTCATAGTAAAGTGTTATTTTTTTTTTTATATGTATATTTATTTTTGTTAATCTTTGCTTTTAATTTTTGTATAAAATTGTAAGATTCAATATGTCCATGTATTTATAATTTTCTCAAACTGAACGGTTTGGGTGTAGGAAGAAATTGCCTTAAAGCAATATGCCCGATATGTATATTTATTGTATATGTATATAAAGTGTCAAATAAATAAATAAATGAATGGCGTATTTGTGATTTTTAATTTATTTTGCTATAACAGGGCAATCTTTCATGTTAATTCGCATAAATCATGGAAACGGAATTATTAAACAGTATGATTCCATGTTTTTTTTTTCAAATGTCTGAACTTGAGAATATTCCTTCTTTTACTAGTGGTAACACGATGTTACCACTAGTAAAAAAAGGAATATTCTCTTATTGACCGCGCGCAAACGGATTATTTACCACAGTCTTTTAAAAGTTAAAGAAGATAATTCTGGTTGTTTTATTCAATTTCTAACAATATCTTATTTACGTTTTTATTACCATTATAACTGTCCTTATCGGTAACTATCGGTATAGTTACCTACCCTTCAAAAACAATAACACTAAATTAGCAAAAAAATATACAAATAATTATTCCAGGAACTGAACTGGCAAAAAACTCATAATTTTTACCGTATTAATTTGTTTCTTTGGCTTGTAAAAACCAGCAAACACATGCGAAATTCCCATGCAAGGTGTGAATCTACGTAATCAAAAATAATATGTCACTTCAAAAGTAACGGTCCGTTTGCTGTTTCACCAGTTTTATTGAATAGCCAAGTTATCGAAAGGGTTGAGAGTTTCAAATACCTGGGAGTATATGTTACGGAAAATATCTAGTGTAATATAATAGTGCGGCTAGGAATAGCAGGCGCCACATTCAACAGCATGAAGGCTGTCTGGATATCGGATATTTACTCAGTAAAAATAAAATGCCGCCTATATAACACCCATCTTTATTTATTTAAAACATCAAGTAAAAATAATTTATTTCTTTTTAGTTACATTGAGAACATTACAGAGCATCCAATTAATTCTCGACACATTACAAAATATATATTTCAGATTTATTAAATCGAAAAGAGAAAAAAATGTAAATCGTCATGTAAAATTGACATAGATATTACAATTTGGAAATCGCTCACCTAAGAGTAATCCCACCGTCATGATATATATTGACATCCGGGAATAACGACTTTGGCGGACTTATTGCTAAAAGAATTAGCTTCAAGCCAATAAAAAAACCGACTGATCAAAAGGGTCAAAAATTTTAATTTTGTATTTAATATTTTATAAGTCGTATATAAAGCATAAAAAATA
The DNA here is from genome assembly GCF_059751315.1 of Micrasema longulum. NCBI lineage: Eukaryota > Metazoa > Arthropoda > Insecta > Trichoptera > Brachycentridae > Micrasema > Micrasema longulum. The sequence goes on along the minus strand of NW_028277811.1, from coordinate 132,695 downwards.
AACCTTATAAATCATTTAATTCAGATACCAGCCCAATAAAACTTGTTAAAGTGTTCATTTTTTATTTACTGACACTAATAATTTTTCAACCACCTTTGAACCATTCTTAATAAGTCACTTTCTATATGAGTCCTGGTGGATTGACGTCAAACCTCGATTATGTCAAATTCACTGACAGGGTTTTCACCTCGCTGCCACTGACTTTGATCCGGTACCTTTGGGTATAATTGAATTGTGAATATTCTCTATCAATCTATAATATATATATATTTTTTAATTTATTTATTCATGGAAATACATATACAGGTGGCCGGAGAAGTGACGTTCAAAGGAAAAATATAATTTGAATCACCCCATGTATGTTCCGCGATACTGCATGGTTTTCGTGTTTTGATTTTTCAAATGGGTTTTTGAAAATTTTCGGAACGGTTTTTTTTTTCAAATTTGCCGAAGGTTTTTTCGGGATATTTTTAGTTTATCATTTTATTTGAATTGTACTTTTACGCATAAAATACTCAGCTTCGTAACATTAACGAAAGCTACAAAAGTTTTGACCTCAGATTGAGGATTTACGTTCGAGCGAGTCAGACTTGAATTTTCAACTTTAAATTAAAAATGTAAAAAGAAAATTTAATTAGTTTTTGAATAACTTTAAAAAATGCGCTGGACTCTACGCTTTCATAGTAATACAAAAAAGTATAACGTAATAGGCTTTTATTCGCTAAAAATAACCTTCAATGATACTGAGGTGGAAATATCTTAAGTTAGTAATTTGATTATGCAATTGGTGTACCAATGCAGGGCCTTATGCACCACAGATTGTGGATAGAGACATGACGATGATATTTATTTAAAACAAGAGTCGTGCGTTTATACACGCGCTAAAAATTTGAACATTTCATTTTACCTCGAATTTTCTCGCAAATGTATAACAAAATAATTTTACTTTTAACTACGTCACAAGTTCTTGTGAATCAACTTAGGCTCTACTTTTATTTAAGTTGCGATTTGCTGACAGAACAACTCACCGACGGAAACTTATGACGTCACGGGGGAAGCAATTTTAAAATATACACTCTAAATTTGGCAACGTATCCAAAATAAAACAAGTTTATTGGATTATAATTCTGATTTATTTTTAAAAATATATAAAGGGTATATTGTGACGCGTTTCGTCTTGATAGGACACGTTCAAACAAACTATAGAATATAATAGATATAGTATAGAAATCCACAATCATGAAAAAGCAATTATTTTTAGTATATAAGGAAACATTGTAAATATTAAAGTTTGTTTGTTTGAAAATGTCCTAACAAGACGAAACGCGTCACAATATACCCTTTGTATATTTAAAGAAATAAAAATAAATTAGAATTATAATCCAATAAACTTGTTTTATTTTAACAAATTACAACAGGGATGGAGAATACCTTAAATAAGGGAATATGGATGTCTAGGCTGTAGTATTTACAGGGCTTATGACCTGTCATTAGCTGGTTTAAGTGGCCACTTTACACACTGTGCAAATTCACCATTTTGCCCATGTTTGAACATCCATATTTCTTCAATTCTTCCATTTGTTGATTTTAGTGAATTTAAAGAGCTGAAACCTTTATTGTTGTGAAGAGATTCATTTGACTGAAATATTTCACATACTAAGCAACGCCTGAAAACATTTTTTCAATTTTTAAACTTCTTCTTGAACCAGTTGGTTTCATTACAATATATGAGTTTGTCCAAATATTCGTAGACAAAAGACTGGATTTCCCGAGAAAATTTTCCCGAGGGGGTGAAATCCAGTCTTTTGTCTACGAACATTTGGACAAACTCAAATATTGTTTTATTTATTTTTTTATTTTTTATTTTTTATTATTATTATTTTTTTTTTGCACCACAACAGGCCAGGAGGCCCAATTACAGTGGTGAATTACATCACAGAACACCCAGGCTTGAGAAAAATTACATTTTAATTTTTGTGTTCTCACCGGGAATCGAACCCGGAACCTTCCGTGCGTGAGTCAAGCGTCTTGACAACTACACCACGGAGGCCGCCTTGGATACATTACCAAATTTAATGTGGAATTCTACCAATTATCTGCATACACAATAAATAATAATATATACTCTTATGTTTTAAATCAGAAAAATGAAAAAAAATCATAGCGATGAATATTTTCATCGCTGTGATTTTATACGAAAGGTATATAAAAAATGGCTTAGTTTGATAGTTATTTAACTGATAAAAACCAAATAAAATACGACTGAACTTTCTCGCAAGTACTGACCTAGCACAGATTTTATTTCAAACAAGTCTGGACATAAATATAAAGCAAGTTTTAAAGTCTATTGTCTGTGCCCGTGCAGATAAATAATGCAGTTATGTGTTTAAAAAAACCAGAATCCTGGACTAGTGCTTTTGACTCGATGGCTACTCTTAAGCATAGGGATAAGTCCGCCTCGTAATGTAATGGTTCGGGCCTTCTGGGTTAGATTCGTAGTACGACTGATCGTCTTACATTCATGTAACAAAAATGATCAGGATACGCCGCGATTGGTGTGTAATGCATCGGCATATGCACCAATAGGTACGGGAAGGGTGAGATAACGACGATTTTTACATTTATGATTTTCCACGTGACCAAGGACTCCGGGAGAAAGTTTCGCGAAATATTATTTTCTAAGAAATTTTCTCAAGTAAATGGCAACCCTGACCACAGCTAACAGTAAAGTAAAAATACATTTATTATAGATGTTTTGAAAAGAACACAGTTAAACATGGTTTTTTCTGCAAATAGTGATAATTATTTTCACACATAATAATATTTTTGTCTACATATTGACTATTCATATATCTAACCTAAGGCGCCACTACACACTTGACCAAAATAACTGAAGTGGTTATAATAAGAATTTATCTGCCTTTGTTTTGATATTTAAGTTCCCACTTGTCTGAGGTTTATATTATTTCTTGCCTCGTGAAGCATTTTATTAATTTATTAATTAAAAATTACACTAGTTTAAATATTAATGAACTTATTAAGGCTTTTTAGGCGATGCCCGTGTCAAGCCACAATAAATAACAATAAAATACATAGTAAAATTAATTACATCAAATTATAATGACATAGAATAAAAATCTAGAAAAAAAACGTAAATGTCATAAATAATAAAATTCTAAAGAATACAATGCGAAAAAGATAATCAGAAATAATTTTTAAAATATAAATTATACGAATTAAGAATCACATATAATCAAATATACAAAATAATGGTAGCATTAAAATTAACAAAATAATATTAAAATATAGTTATTAAATATAATTTATTTTATAATATAGCGCGTTTGACTACTAACCATAAGATTTTGGGTTCGATTCTCTATTTTTGAGTCAGAAATATTTCATAAAATAATAATAATAAACGTAGTTTATTAACAAAAATAGCAATAACTTTCTCTACTACATAATAATAGTAAATATTTGAAGGGTACAGCATATGAATGGTTGATGTTAATTTTTATTCATTTAAAAGTAATATTGGCGCCTGGGGTGATATTCTGAATCTTCTCTACCCCCGAGATAGTGGTTAAGATATTAATATGGGGATTCGATTTTTTTAGATGCGACTACACTTTGCTTCGTTAACCTGATCGTGCCACCCTTAAGGCTTATGTATGATAATACCTAAGTTTTTGACTGAAATCATGAGTGGAATTTCTGTGCCATCTATTTTGAAAAGAGGAAGTGTGGAAAAATCAACTTTTTAAATACATTTGTGGATGTTGTAAGCAAAAGAGGTCCCAGTAATTGCCAGAGTTTAGATCGCAAAAATGTGTTAAATGAAAATTATCATGTTTGATGACACGTGTTCATATTTACTCGACGTTTAATCATCTGCGTGGCCAGATATAAAGCAAAGTGTAAACGCATGCAAAAAATTAAAATCCTTCTCCTCCTTGCTCCTTGAAAAACGCTCCATTTTAGCCGTTCTTTCGCCGTCCATTCGCTCTACATGTCCAAACCATCAACTCCTTTCTTGAATTTGTCAATAATGCTTTTCTCGCATTTTAAATGTTTTTTTTATGCAAAATTAAAATAGCGGTAACATATTTCTTATGAACTTAAGAAATTAGCAATATTTTTTCCCCAAATGTATTCAAGTTTCGTCTAATCAAATTTCTAGGTCAAACACAAATTATTGCAAAACACTCGAATCCATCATTCAGTAACTATTTTACAGCGAACGAGTTTATACAGATTTATAATTACAGTATTATAAGTGTCGTTTAACCAATTGATTCCACTAAATACCAAAGAAAAATTAAGTGTCCTCCTAGCTGCTGTGAAATTTATATTTTAAAGAAATAATCTGCCAACTCCAACTATCAATTTAATAAAATGTACGTAAACATTTTAATGTGTGATAATGTGTTTTCATGATTGTGCAAATTGGTTAGGTAATTGATTGATTGTGACTTTATTTAAAATTTGCAATAGATTTTACGTATATTTATTTGTCAGAAAGTGGTTGACAGCGTTTTGATTTACTGTGCATATTATGTATATTTATGTTTGCACAGATTAACAAATAGAAAAGAAAGTACCCAGGTGAGTCATTTTTAATATTGATTAAGTAATAACTTCAATTAAATATAGATTTTGATATGATTTACTTCCATGGACAGTCATTTTAATGCGGCCTTTGTCGTGTAATGTCAAGTAGATTAGTAGATAACATAGCTTGCTTTACGTACGGAGACCCCGGGTTCGATTTCCGGTGATATTGCAATTAATAAATAAATCAATGCGATGTTTTAATTTTTGGGTTATCTACCAATATAAATGAGCTTTCTGGCCTATTCTTCTTCTTTTTTTATGAGTTTTTCATCTGCCTATGTCTGGCTTATTATGATGGGAATTTAAAAGTTATTATGTTATATAATTCGAAAGACAAAACAAATTACGAACAGACGCTTAATTCTTTTGGCACAAAAACTTAAAATTATTTTTAAGCATGGAGATATATTTTCTGGAAGCAAAATGAATATCAATGATTACAAAACTCTAGTCCTAGTCTCGGACTAGCCTCTAGTCTAGTCTAGGACAGCTAAAAGAATAGAAAAAAAGCTGAGGAATATATCTCAAATGTCAGAGTATAATTATTATAAATGCATTATTATTTCCTTTTTTAAATTATACCGTATGATACTACTATTGTAATTGATGTGAGAGTGTTTAATCTTTACTTTAATAAAAGTATTGAAAAAATATATACATCAACCAATAAAAAACAATTAAAAAAATATGTTGAGATGTACCAAATATAAAATAGATTAGGGAAATAGTTTTATATATTATGATCAAGTTGTTTATTAAGTATTACACACTGAAATCTTCGGGAGCATAAAATGTGGAAATATTTTTTTTTTAAAGTGCAAATATCAGCATTACAAAAAGTAAAATAATATTAAAAAATCATTTTTTAAAAAAAGCTCCTAATATGGGATACTCAGATTGTTTCATTTAGCATGCAACAATCTCATGTGATATCAATATTATCGGAACCCAAATACTTAATGTATGACTCCAGTGAAGGCAGACTTTGCTCTGGATTCACTCCTTGTTTTTGATTTCGTGCCTTTTGTCTAAATGTTCCTTTTATTTTGCAAAAAAATCCGTTCTGTTTTATAAGGAGTCTGTGGAACCTGGATACAACCTGTAAAATATAAATAATTTTTGGGTTATATTTAAAAAATCTAATTTAGTAATATATTAAGACAAAATTTCATATAAGGATCACCCAGATCATTAGGAACAATATCAATAAAACAAATATATTCGCAGAATAAAATCTCCTTGAATTCAATTTCAAAACATGAAAACATATACTTTGGACTATAATATTGTCGATCCGTAAAATAGTGATTATTTCATCATCATCATTCCCTTTCCGCACCTAATGGTGCATAGGGTACTGCATTGGTACACCAATCGCAGAGTACCTTGATCAGTTTTTTGTTACATGAAGATAAGATGATCAGTCTTACACTTCAGGTACCAGTCCAGGGACTATGAAATATTCTGGTGTGTTTAACCTTTTAAATAAATAGTTCATTTCAATCATGTCGGGAATCGAACCCAAGACCTCTTTCATGCTAAGCAAACGCGCTGACCATTACGCCACGAGGCCGATATGAGTGATTATTTTGTGGAGAAATAATATTTAGACATAATAAATTAAAGCTTCGTAAATATCAAATCGGTAATGAAAAAACCGCAATCGCTGTCTCTGACGCTTGTGAGGCTTCTGGCATCCGGGCGTTTACCAACAAGTTTTTGTAGGTTGGTGGGGAAGTAAGTACCTACGCTGGGTAAAAGAGGGCGTTCTTACTTAGTTTTTAAGAAACACATTCATCTCATATTAGGGACATATGTCATATTCGGTTCGTCTCCTCTACATTTTGTAAACTTTGTATCTATTTGTTTTATTTTAATACATGAATATTTCAGTAATATCTTAAGTAAAAGATTACCAGGAAATTAAATTAAAATAAAAAGCGTCATTTTCCTAACATTATTTTGTTTTCTCATTTCTGAAAAAAATAAGTTTGACCAACGAAAATTTAACATATTATTTACAGTACATAACAATTTGAATTATTTTATTGTATTGTATTTATTGGCCATTTTCTCACGAATCGAACCCGTTGCATAGTAGGTAAACGTTACTCTACAGCGCGTAGGTAATTACATAAAATAAATTAATTGATTGATTCAATAAAGAAATATAAAAAAACTTTGTCTTCAACCACTTATTTTTATTTTTTTTACTGACCGGTTTCAAAGATATATAAGCTTCTTTATCAAGGTATACTTAACAAATGAATTATATCCTATTTTATTTTATCAATGCTGCGTATGGAGCTATTATTTTTATTCATAGAGGTGAGGGTCAGTGCTATTCAAGCTCCTGACGTCACTGCGACCTGTGAAGATCTATTGTGACGGGTCTCCGTGAATAGTTCTCGCCCTCCAAGCCCAGGTCTATAAAGAGCCTGGCTATTTATTTATTTATTAATTTGACACTTTACATATACAATATATATAGATATAAGGGGGGGCATATTGCCTTCATGCAATTTCTTCCTGCCTACCCAAACCGTTCAGTTTGAGAAAATTATAAATAAATGAACATATTGAATCTTACAATTTTATACAAAAATTAAAAACAAAAATTAACAAAATAAAAATATATATAAAAAATTACACTATACTATGAGGCTACTGTCTGGAAGGCGAGAGTTTATATTTTGCTAAATCTTCCCCTCCAAGCCCAAATCCGTAAAATATCGGGCTATTGGGTAGGGAGAGTGCTCTTTAATATCCTCAGATTTAACCAATGGTCCCCTGAGGATGAGGCTCCTTTTATGATGTAAAGCATCACATTCACATAGAATGTGTATAGGCGTTTCCTCATCTGCACTGCAGAACCTACATCTAGAAGTTACGTATGGAGCGTATGGAGCTAATAAATAAAGTATTTTTGTCTTGTAAGGGTGGGAAGCGTAATTTGAGATGGGTACAATCTTTAAAACTAGACAGAAGTGGGCTAAAGTTAAACTAAATAAATTACGCTTCCCACCCCAGGACAAAAAGTTTTCATTTATTAACTCCATACGCAGCACTAATAAAATAAAATGGGATATGATTAATTAGTTAAGTAAACCTTGATAAAGAAGCTTGTATAGCTTTGAAACCGGTCGGTAGAAAAAATAAAAAATAAGTGGTTAAAAACAAAGTTGTGTTTGTTTATTTTATTTTAATGAATAACCATGAAGTTAGTGCTTAAAAAAGAATATTTATAATTGATTAAAGTTTACGAAACCTTTTATTTACAGATAATGCGGTTTGCTAATTTTTTGTTCGGGGCATTATTAATTTATGGCACTCACTCTACTCCGATTCAATGGAAAGGAACTGTTCAAAATGAAAAAACATCCCCTCAAATGCAATTTAGACCGATGCCAAAAAACCCGCTGTATCAAACACAACAAAATGATTCAAACAGTGATGCCAGGCATAAATTGAATAGCAAAAGAGGTCAGCCAATGAGGAAAAATGATGAAGACTCTATTCAAAGTAAAGCTGATGACGAAAAGGACGACTGTGACTGTAAACATGAAATGGAAGTTAAGGACGACCTGCAACCAGAGAGGATGAAAACATTTGCGAATGTTGCCATAGACGTTATATGTAACTAAAATATTACCTATTATAAACATCATCATCATTCCCTTTCCGCATCCAGTTGGGCATATTGATCGCACCAATTGCCTGTTAGCAGATGAACGCTCGAATTAGTCTGGCTCGCGGATTTGAGTTATCTTTATTTACTTTGCCACCGAACCCTAATACAATGAATGCAATTACCTACCTTGTACTGGGGTTCTGGTACCTTATTGTTCGGAACTTCTCAGATCAGATCCTGTGGCCAGGAAGGAGAGGCACTTGATGTGGTTTCTTGATTATTATATGCGATTACACGACTCAGTGGATTAAATGAATTATTGATCGCAAAAATAACTTATTCGCGATCGCGGTGAGAATATCAAAGGCACATGCAAACACGATGACAGTTTAGTTGTTATTATGGGGCCGGAGACAATATTGGTACTTACGGTAGGAATTGCTACATCTTGGGTCCGATAGGTAGCAAATAAATTTGAACGCCTCTACCGAGTAAATGTGCTAAACACACATATAGGAAATTTGGCGAAAACCACATATTATTATTATAGTTGGATAATTTATGTAGCGCAATTTTTGTGAAAATCACCTCAAGTGCGCTGTACAATAAATGAATATCCCAGCACCTCTTGCAGCCACAGAGCGCATGGACGATTGGGATTCTAGTTCCTAGGTTCTAATTTTGATCTATTTCAATTATAAATTATAACAGATAGGAGCTAGATTACAACATGTCTTGCAGCTACAGAGGGCATGGACGGTAAGTAATCTAGCCCCCATTTACATAATGTTTTAATTTGACAATGAAGATGAATGATGTTAAAACAAAAATTAAAATACAAGTAATAATAAAATTAAAAAAGACTAGTTGGATTATAATAAGTCTTGCAGCTACTGAGCGCTTGGACAATTGAAATTCTAGATCCCATTAGCAAAATTTAAGTGTTTTATGTTTGATAACATTTACATATTGAATCAAGATTGCCAATCGTCTTGCAGCTACAAAGTGCATGTACAAGTGGAATTCTAGCAACTTAAAATCATATCAATAAATTTACAAAATATGATCATTGAGCATATTAGATGATTTGTCAAGTGTTCATGCTAAAAAGTAAACAATAAAAATTAATTTAAAAAAAAAAAACACGTTTAGACATTATGGTTAACCAAATAAAGAAAGATATTTGAAGGCATAAGGTACTGTATTGGTAAACCAAATGCAGGGAAGATGGATCATTTATCACATAGGCTATCGCGGGGATAGAAAAAGCTTTGATAGCGCGTAATTAGCACGTAACTTACACGCTGTTAAAGCGTTCAGAATACCAGCCCAAGTTCCAGTCCAGGAACAATGAAATATTAATCATCAGCATTTCATTTCCACACCAAATGGAGCATAGGGCACATATCTGTATGAAAGAACTGAAAGGCTTAAGAATGGAAGCAACAATGGGTGATCTAAATGTCAATTGTCCTTTGTATGCTGACGATGCCATCCTTCTTGCTAACAACAAAGAGGAACTGCAATTCTTGGTAGCAAAAAAGTCCACGATGTATGCAAGGGAAGCGATTTGCTGATGAATGTCGATAAATAGAATCTGATGGTTTTTGAAATAAATGAAAGTATGACTAAATGTGAAATCTTTGTGAATTAACCCCATATATGAAAACAGGTAGAGAAATTTGTATATTTGGGAAGTATGTTTTCTAGGGATGGAATGACCAAGAAAGATATTGCAAGGAAGGTGAGTGCCGGGAACAGAGTGAACGGTGCACTTAAATCAACCTTGGCAAATAAATGTCTGTCGCAAGAGGCAAAATTAGCCGTTCACAATGAAGTTTTGGTCCCGACCCATCAGGGTGGACATCAGTATGGGAGCGAAGTATGGACTTAAACAGGGATGAAAGTAGGCTGAATGCTGTCGAAATGCGATATCTCAGGCGAATGTGTGGTAAAACTATGAACGATAGATGCACAAATGTCGAGATCCGTACATTATGTAAGGCTGAGAAAGGTATTACCGATAAAATCAAGAAAGGAGCTCTGCGTTGGTTTGGACATGTAGAGCGAATGGATAGCGAAAGAACGACTAAAAATATTTACAATGCGAATGTTGATGGATGCAGAAATAGAGGAAGACCGAGAAAGACATGGCATGACGCATGACCCAATCCAAAAATTACTTGAATACGGACATGTCAAAAGTCGGAATAATCGGCGCGCGTGCATGAGAAGATGTATGAATGTAGAGAAAGCGAGATAGGTATGCAAAGATAGAGTGACGTGGTGTTCTATCCTCTCCACCTACCCTTACGGGGAAACGGTGTGATGGTTTGTTGTTGTTGTATCTTGATCGTTTTTGTTACATACATGATGGTGAGATAATCAGTTTTAATCTTCCATTGCCAGCCCAGGGACTATGAAATATTTTGGTTTAAAAACGCCTGCTTAAATAAATATGTATATGAACATTCTAATACGATAGTAGACATACCCAAAAACATAATTTCATCCACTTTCTCAATAGTTCGCCATATTTAAATACATTCATTATTATGCTTGGCTTTTTTCCTATTTCAACGAATTTAATTTTTCCGACATTCAGTTTAGTTGTAATAAAAATATCTAAATAAAAATGTAAATTTTTTTATATTATGCCTACCGGCTACTAACTATTCATGATCTAAATAACCCCAATTTAATTAAGTAATTATTTCAATGGTGTACTGCGATACATATTCTGTATCAAAGTGAACAAACTTGAATATTAAAAACTAACCACCTTAGTGGGTTTTAAAATTGATTGGTTTATTTTCTTCTTTCAGTGACCCTTATTCAACCTTTGATAGGTTTACCTGGAAGAATCCTGGGGAATATAGTTAGACCTTTTCTGGTCTATTTTACTTCAAAATTATTCTCTGGAGGAACTGATTTGTTTATGAACATGATGAGCAATGGGTAATATATTATGATGCTGATCAAAATAACTGAATACTCAAAGACTTGGGATTTTCTTCTAATGGTTTGTTTATATTTTTCAGAAATCAGGATGGATTTCGTGAGGAACCTTATGCAGCGTATCCAGTATTCATTCCTGGTTATGGGTCGTACATTCTTTTATCAAATATTGAACCTTCTGAACTTTTAAATATAACTTCAATTATGCACGATACTTCAGTTGAAAGTGAAACAGAAAATGACAAATCAGATGTAAATTCTGAAGACGTTGAAAGCAAAGTGGAAAAAATTGAAGATATTATAAAACGCAAAGGCGTAAAAAGAAAAGATTGTGAAATAAATAATAACAGAGTGAGACATAAACATCGCGATAAAAATAAAAGCAATGAACAAACTTATGATGACGAAGATTATTCTGATGGTGAAAATGATAAGGATAATAAAAAATGTAAGCGATGTGAAAACGAAAGTGATGAACAAGATAATTCTAATGCTAATAAAACTAGCGAAGATGAAGAAATGAGTGAGGATGATATGGAGGAGAAATCAAAACAAAGCAAAAACGTTACCCAAAAAATTGACAGTAATCAAACAAAGTTTAATCCGTTATTCCTTGGTCAGACTCACTTGATTCCAATAACAAAGAAACCAAACGTCTTTGAAAATGAAAAAGACGTAGAAGAAGCAAATTGGAGTGGAGAAACAGATGACGAGATTAGAGAAAGTATAAAACAAATTGTGGGATCCGGGACAAAAATGAAATCATTGAAGAAACGACTCTTACTAAAGATATTGGAAAACTTACGCAATACTATTCTTGAAATATAACATTTAAAATTTGAGCTACTCCTTTTCGTCATTGCCGTTCGCCTATCCGCACCCAACTGTGCATAGAGAACTACATTTTTGTATTCTTATATCATTGTATCAGTTATTTCCAATCCATATTTAAACATCGTTTTCTTCAATAACAGTTCTTTTACACCGTCTTCTACCTATTGGCAAGCAGCCGTCCTGTCAAAAACTTCTTGTACATTGTTGTTCCATCATATTTTTGGTCTTCCTCTTCGGGAGACTGACAACGCAATCTGCGGATACCTATGAAGAGACATTCTTTAGCTTCCAGTTCACAGTAAAAGATCCATTTCAGATCTCATAATCTTTGTTCACTCCTGAGAAGTAAAATTATAATGTGATAAAAATACCTACATAATAATATTTATTTTTAATAGGTATTAGAAGCCTTTTACTTGTTTTTTCGAAGGTACATTTTTAGATTATTTGCCAATTTAAAATAAATATCTAAAATAAATATGTTGTTTCTTTCATTGACTGCCAGCCCTAACTTCAACTGCAGTGGGATTTTGAATGCTCTCTAGAGGGTAAGAAAGCGTTGCAAGCTCGTAATTAGTACGTAAATTCCATACATGCCAGCAATGCTTTCTCTACCCCTTAAAGAGCATTCAAAATCGCACTGCTGGTGTAGGAAGGTATGCAAAAAATTGCACGGAGCCGATCATTATCTTTATTTTTTTCAAAGCTTTTTTGTTTTTGAGAACTTTAATTATATTTTGTAAAATGTCTAATGTTATTCAATTTGCCAAAACTCACCCAAAAACTTACCTATAGTGATAAAAAATTAACAACATTTGTTATTTATTAAAAAGCTACCCTTGGGTTTTTCTTTTATTTGTGGTATTTTTAATATCTTTAAGAATTTCCTGGTCTCTTAATAAATGTTTAAACAAAACCGTATGAGTTGTGTTGGATCTTATTTATAATGTTACTGCTAAAAATTTGACAATTATTTTGTAAATACATTTGCTTAGAAGTTGATAATATTATTTGATATAAAATGCAGCATAACGATTATGCTGCTAAGATTAGAAGAACTAAAAGTAACCCATGTTAAAAAAGCATTACCACCGTTTTTTATATGGGCAAAATAATAAATAATTGAAAATCATCTAAGCATACCTTTCAACGATTATTAAAAATTATGCTTAGATTATTTCAAGTTGATAAATATTTATTAGTACAAATAACATTATCATTATTAGATAAAGGTACTCGTATATAAGAATACTCTAGATACATTTATTTAAATATATATATTTCTATTACACCTATTTAGTTTGATTACTTAAATAATTTAGTAGGTATGTATTTTACGAATAAAGCTAATGAAAAAAATGATAAATAATTAAATAAAACTTCGAAAACAGCCAAGATGGATTAGACAGTTTTATTATTATTTTTCTATAATGATTTTATTGTTTTATTTGTAATCCAACGCGTTGCAATTTTAGCGCCTCAAATCCGACGCAGGACAGTAAAAAATATTCCAAAACAACACAGTATTGTATTTGTATGTTTTATTATGAATGTTCATGTTCATATATGTTGATATTAGTTCTTTTACGAACACACTGCAAATGAAAATGGCTACCTTGCAGGTGTAGGTGGAATATCTGCAAATGTCAGGGTTTGACATATTTAATTTCGTGTGATATGTGAGATATATTTTAGACAGCTGAGTCAGTATAAAGTAAGCATTTTATTTTAAAAGTGGTATATTCGCTTTCAGAATCTTTTGTTTATTATTATCGGTTCAATGTCGACGTCACCTTTGGTTATGTCTGACGGTTATCTCAGGCGAAATATGCTGGTGTTATAAGTTATTTACCTTCCTTTTTACAGAATATAGAAGATGTCGTCTTCCGCGATTTATATACTGGATGTGAAGGGGAAGGTGTTGATATCTCGGACGTACCGAGGCGACATCGAACTCGGTGTAATTGACAAGTTTATGCCTTTGCTAATGGAGAAGGAGGAAGAAGGAATGTTGACGCCTCTCCTGCAGACTAGCGATTGTACATTCGCTTACATTAAAACGAATAACCTGTACATAGTGTCGACTACCAAGAAAAATGCCAATATCGCATTAATATTTGTGTTTTTGTATAAAATAGTTGAGGTTATGACCGAGTACTTTAAAGAGCTAGAGGAAGAAAGCATACGGGATAACTTCGTCGTTATTTACGAGCTGTTAGACGAGTTAATCGACTTCGGCTACCCCCAGACCACGGACAGCAAAATTCTACAAGAGTACATCACTCAAGAAGGCCACAAATTAGAAATGCAGCCCAGAATACCGATGGCCGTAACTAACGCCGTGTCATGGCGCTCCGAAGGAATAAAGTATAGGAAAAACGAAGTGTTCTTGGATGTCATCGAGTCAGTTAACTTATTAGCGAATTCAAACGGAAATGTTTTAAGGAGCGAGATTGTCGGGGCCATCAAAATGAGGGTTTATCTGTCGGGCATGCCGGAGTTACGGCTCGGGCTCAATGACAAAGTCCTCTTCGAAAGCACAGGCCGAGGGAAGTCAAAATCGGTAGAATTGGAGGATGTGAAATTCCACCAGTGCGTGAGATTATCTCGATTTGAAAACGACCGGACCATCTCCTTCATTCCTCCCGACGGCGAGTTCGAGCTTATGTCCTATCGGCTGAACACTCACGTCAAGCCCTTAATCTGGATAGAGTCCGTTATCGAGAGACACGCCCACTCGCGAGTGGAGTACATGATCAAGGCCAAATCCCAGTTCAAGAGAAGATCGACCGCAAATAACGTGGAAATCGTCATCCCCGTGCCGGCCGATGCGGACTCTCCGAAGTTCAAGACAACCATAGGAAGTGTCAAGTATACCCCGGAGCAGAATGCGATAACTTGGTCCATCAAATCCTTCCCCGGAGGAAAGGAATACTTGATGAGAGCGCATTTCGGTCTGCCGTCTGTAGAATGCGAAGATACGGATGGCAAGCCCCCCATACAAGTGAAGTTTGAGATTCCTTATTTCACGACGTCCGGTATCCAAGTGCGATATTTGAAGATTATCGAAAAGAGCGGTTATCAAGCCTTACCGTGGGTGAGGTACATTACGCAGAATGGAGATTATCAACTGCGAACCAACTGATAGTTGCACATTCCGTTTTGTTTATAAATATATTTTTATCCAACATTTAAAAAATATTTGTCATTTCATTTTCATTACCATTTTTACATCATATTGTGGAGTAATTACTACAACTTGGTAACTTCAAAATCAGCATTTTTTAATAAACCACTAAAAACACATTCTTGTGTCCTCCATGAATGCCACAAATAGACAAGTCGTGCATTCAAATCATCATAATATTAACTAATGTTAGTAAATATTAGTATATAACCACTTACCGACTTTTTTAGTCTGCTGGTTTCGAAATGTACCCGTCTCGGGACACTCGCTACACCAACATGCAAATACTAAAATACACTATCGCCTTCACCGTTTTTAGTTTTAGACGAAAAGACGGGCACGTCTCTAAACCGGTGGACTAAAAAAGTCGGTAAGTGGTTATAAACTAATATTTACCAACATTAGTTAACATGTTTGATCACAAAGTCAATGCTTTAAACATAAATAAAACATCATAATATTGTTTAAATGCATCACAAGTTGTCTATTTGTTACATCCATGGAAGATACAAAAATGTGTGTTAGTGATTAACGCAAAAATTCTAATTTTTAAGTTGCCAGTTTTATTATAACAGTTTAGTAGTATTACCCCACAATATACATATTACTTTAATCAACAATGTTTTGAGTATGTTTAAATGTTTGTAGACAGGCTGGATTTCCTCCCTAGGGAGTTGTTTAGATCTGAATTTGTTGCAAAATGGTCAGAATGGTGAATGTTACACAGCGTGTAAACGCCTAGACCTCCATATTCCCTCCTCAAAAATGTTTTCCCTCTCTATTGCAACAAATTTAGATACTTATTGGTATTTTAATCCTCAGCGAATACATACCATGCTATAAAACTGCGGTGTTACGGTACAGCGCCAACATATTTAAATTTATTTTTCGATCTGGGATTTTAAATACAATATTTTTATGTTGGCTTCCTTAAAATCTGTTGTATTTTGTCCGTAGTTGCATATTTGAATATTTTATTTGTAAGTGCCACATTATTTTAAAGATGAGCTTTTATTTTTAAATTTGACCAATACTTAATTGCAGATTTAAAGTAGTCGATGCATACTGAGTTTAGAAGAAAGTTTATGCAACAAGCATTTTTTTAAACTCAGTTTTGGGGGTAGTTAAATTTACCTGTAGTATTAATACTTTTATTGTTTATTTAGTAGTTTTTTATAGTTTGTATTGAACCTATTATAATATTTTGCATAAATGGTACTTTTACTTCAATTAAAGTCATTTGTACAGTAGTTTTATGTAGACACATTATTTTCTCTCGCATATTCATGGAACAAATTATATTTTTAAAAATGTACAAATACATTGTTTCTGTAACATTACGACTGCTTCAAAACTAAACATACTTTAATTTATTGATAATCGATGTTGATATCTCGCAAAAATGATTTACTAAATATATTTGAAATAAGTATCTTGTTAATTATTTAGAAATTAATTTATAAATATTATGTAGATTTTTGGCAATTTTATAGAATCGACGAAAGTCATATGAAATGTTTTACCTTTTTTTTTCATGCACTGATGTTTGTAAATATGAATATAAGAAGTTGAATAATGATAGTTGTAAAGTAAAGCAACTTTTCATTAGAAATACATAAATAATTATAATTACTATGGCGCCTTATGTATCTATAAATAACGCTTAAAAATAAATAAGACTTGTTATGAAATTTTTCAATTTATTTCCTTTAAACGAGAGTGAAAGGTGATTTTAGTTGGCAATGGATATTTACATAGAAAAAAATGTTCTAAGGCATGTTTTCTTCTTCATTTGAAACTGATGAAGTGCAAAAATTAAAAATCTCAAAACCAATATTTTTATATTGAGATTTGTTTGATGGGTGTCAAAAAATAATATCTTTTTTTTTTCGTAAAAATAAAACTCAGAATCGTATAAATCAATCATATTTATTGTTACCCGAATAGTTATGATTTACACATAAGCAATACTTTAGCAGAGAAAATTAATCATTTATAGCTCTCCATCCATCTACACTTTTTAAATAATATACATATTTATAATTATACAGAAAAATATATTGTTTTATTTTATTTTTAACAGATTGTTATATTAGGAAAAACGCAATATATATGGGAGTTCATATCGCCGTCTTGCCTTGGAAACCGGCCATATGTATTCATTTTATTAAATATGTTTTTTAGGCCAAAAGAGGGCAAAAAATTTAAACACACCGTTCAACCAGCAGCTACGTATGTATATTTCAGGTCTGTTTTCTCACAAATAAGCAAATCTATGTGTAATAGCTACGTGCTCGGACGCTGCAACAGCCAAAAGTTGCGCTTTAATACGGCCATGTGGACAGTTTTAGGCAGCTCAGTTACACTTTGCGCTTCAACTTATCTAGACGCGTCATATTAGATTATACGTTCCTGGAAGCTAAAATAAAATAAAATATGCACAAAATTAAACATAAAAAAGTTATAAAAATCAATGTTCAACCCAAACATTTCTATTCAAGTCTGCGATATTTTTTGTTTCTCTTGAAAATTTTTGTAAAAAAACAGCTGATTTTCAAGGCTCAACGACGGTATGTATTTTTAATACACATAAATCAATTATTACAAAAATGCCATTGATTTAAAAACAAATTGAATGAGAAAATGTGCAGCGGGAAATTGAGAGAAAATACACTATTTGTCGATATAAGATAAGGAGTTCCATATCTTGTGCACGTGTTATGAGTCAAGGTAATATTTTGTCAAATTAAGTGCTCTAACATTAAAGAAATCACCAAATTGTTTCAAACTTTTCTCAGTTTCATATTTGTTTAAAATGCGGACTTGTATGCCGATTGACGATATGAATTTAAAAAATAACATAGTTCAATAACTAATGGAAATATCACAAACAAATAGATACAATTTTTTATTACATAAAACACAATGATTTTTTATTTTTTTTATGGCAAATTGCTTGAATAGAATTTGCTTTGTGCATTGAATTAGTCTTAAATATCTTTACTGGTAAATTGCACCATTCTTTAATTGGAATAGGAATTCTTTTTACGATGCCGTATTATGTTATTCTTACACATTCTAAACTAATATATCGGTAGTTCCTACATATACTATCGAATCTGTATTTTGCGAAGTCCACAGGAGCAAAAACAAAGGTTGATATTTTTTTAGGAAGCTATTGGATACTGTAGACTTGTCAAACATGTGTCTACTAAAATACAGAAGACAAGTGTTTGGCAGCTCTACAGTATCTGACAGCTTTAAAAAAAAAAATCAAGCTTTGTTTTTGCTCTCCCGAGAACCTCACAAAATGCAGATTTGATAGTAAGGACCGTCGATATATACTGGTTTGATTCCATTGGAAAACCAATGGATATAAAAGTATATGATGGGGGTTTATATCGTGGGGCAATTATTACAACTAGGTAACTTCAAAATCAGCATTTTTATAAGTTATCCACTAAAAACAAATATTTGTATTTTCCCTCTGATTGCTACAAATAGGCAAGCAGTGATTTATTAAAATCATATTATGGTGATTTGAATGCATGACTTGTCTATTTGTGGCATTCGTGGAGGATAAAAAAAGTGCGTTTTTGGTGGGTAACCCACAAATGCTGATTTTGAAACCCAGTTGTAGTAATCACCCCACAAGATTATTGCTACAATCAGATCTGAGGCACTGCATCGTACACAGAACTGGGTATAGCTTTATTTCTACTAGTTTGACATAAATATGAACTTTATGAAACAATACAATACCTTGATTTATTTTATTCTTGGAAAAGGGAACAGACTTTGATATTTTAAACTAAAATCGATAAATACATTATATAAAGTAATTTAACACGCAAATCTTCAGGTACACATACAATAAATATTGGTAATTATTAATAATGTTAAGATTAAACACAATCATTAGCACCTAAATTTGAAATAAATGTGACCAAATACAAAAATGGCTAAAACAATTATCTACTTGAAATATCTAATGATACATACACGTCAATTTGAGTTAATCTTTAAGACACATTTTAAATAACTGCATTCGTTCATTAGTTCACAAATGCTCACATTGTTACAAACTTTAATACAAAAACCATTATTTGTTAACAGACACAAGGAAAATATATAACAGGACAATAAAGCTACAATATTATTCATTACTGGTGTTGCCATTTTGTTAAAAATTAATTAAAAAACATTTTGCTGTGTAATCCACATCCCGCATTCTTAAGAACAGCATTTAATTAACTTTAAAAAATATCCAAGGACTTGGTTAAATGTAAAATAAAATTTCATGCTTTGAGAGGAACGTGTCAGAAAACAGAGGGTACAAAAATATAACATGTTTACAGTTCCAATAAAAAATTGTTAATAACCATTTCAGTTATTTGCAACCCACCCAATACTAAGAAAAAGTTTATATTTCATCTTTTCAGAATAGCGTAGAAGAGTTAAAATATGACTTCTCGTTTTGCATACAGCATAAATGTGGTAAATTATTAAAATTGCCAAACAGTAGTCAGAATTCATTTAAATTTTCGGCGTGATATGTTAACTAACTACACCAGAACAGTCTTCAAAGTAAAAAAAAAACCCTACATATATGTGTTAGGTATTATTATTCCTTAACTCAGCGAGACAATTGACATTTCTTCGTCATAACCTAACTAATTATCCTAACTAAATCTATAGTATTAATAGTTTTACTGGTGCAGAGATCATTGCATTATAATATTTAATGCGTGATGGGTTAACAAAGCATTATGGATTATGCTTTTGGAATAACATAAATACCAATATTTGGTACCAACAAGGATCGAATTATTCTCAATAATTAATTTTACTATGGAAAAACTATCAACAAATTGCAATAAAATAATATTTAACCAGCGATTTTTCTGTTTAAATAATTCTATTAGGAGCAAGTCAATAAAGAAATTAAATGTTTCTATAATCAGCTTTTATTAATGCGTTCTACTTAAAGGTAGTTTACCGTTCAAATGTATAGATTACTAAACTATTTCTTAAAACATATACAAATGTTTTACAAACACACTAATTAAAATATGACCATTTGCTAATAAGCTCTCAATCTACATATTGTTGTTTAGACATTATTAACAAAAATGAAAAATCTTCCATAATTGACAACTGAATTGTGGTCTAGTAGAAGGGCTTGTATTATATAAATGAAAAAAACTGTTTTATTTAAACGTAAAATGGTATATATATATATACGAAGTAGCATCGACAATCATAAAATTTTCTGAATCAAGTTTAAAAAAAAAAAACAAAATCACAATTACCCTTTTTTTATTATATACGCCTCCAGTCGTTTGCGAGTGATTTTGGAACACAAATACCCTTTTACGTGGGCATAATTCAAACGTTGGCAAATATTGGTAAAAAATCGCAATGGAATATTCACATATTTGTGGTTATTTCATTTACGTTTTTTTTCCATGTGGAAGGTTATTCAGTTTTCATAATAATTAAGTTATTCATGGTGAATAGGCTAAATAATTTTTATTACACCAATTATTAAAATAAAATGCAGGTAGTATATTAAATGTACACACTAAAATAAAATCACAATAATATAGGTTAAACCATAGAATTATAATATACCAGAAGGCGCGTAGAACCAAGTTTGTATACATTGTACTGTGTCCAAAAATCCATTCTCTACCCGACATCTCGCCTGCGCACATGCGTGAAGTGACCTCGTAATGTTGCCAGACCATGAACAATATACACAAATATAAGATAATTTTGTATTATGTTATCTTATATTTTTAAGAATCATGTATACTGCCAGTGACTACATTTGCATAAGAGACCATAGCCCCAACACAAAGAAATGTAGAATAGCTCAAATGCACACAGCGGTCCATGGAAAGATCCATGCTTGGTATAAGCCTATAAGACATAAAATAAGAAATGAAGAAATTGGGAACAGAACCGGAATAACGAATATTATGGATCGAGTAGCAGGACTGAAGTGGCAATGGGCAGGACATGTTGCGAGACAAGACCCTACAAGATGGACCCCTAAAACTTTAAGATGGAGACCTTGGGAGAATAAGCGAGGCCTCGGAAGACCTCAAAAAAGATGGTCCGACGACGGCTGCAAGTAGCAACTGACTGAGAAAAATGGACGAATATGGAAGAGGCCTTTATCCAGCAGTGGAGAACAGAAGGCTGAAGAAGAAGAAATATATTTTTACAACAGAAAATATTTTACTGACTGGACGATAAAAAAAACAGGTAGTTTTATTAGACGAATGTAAAAAAAATATTGAAATAATCATTTGGTAATTAAGTAAATTAATACCATTTAATATTGCATTAAGGCTTATTAATAGAAAGTAGGTAAAAGATTCTACTACCCTGGCAATACTAACAAAATGTCCACATACTTTTATTTAATAATCTGACGGATGGTAAAATAATTGAATTCTTAGATAATATTACTTGTGAATTTGCTTTTTACACATGAAATGTGATCCTACCGTATTCCCCTTTAATCCCAGCAGTATTTTGACACTTGCAAACGACACAGCGCGGCATAATTGTATTTAAATCAGCAGTTGCGTACTAAGCGACATCTACCTAATGGCCAAAATGTAAAACTACTCATTTGCGAGTAGTTCAGTCAGATTCAGTTTGATGTGCGTATGCGGTTTCTGGACTATTCTAATTCTATGGGTTAAACATTACATAAACATAAAAATATCACCGAATTAGATGCAAAGCTATTTTTTTCTCTATTAACGATTACTGTTTTTTTTTAAATATTGCGATTAATACGATGTGTGTAAAATTTTAATATTAAAAAATATATACACAATATGTAAGTATTCAAAGGCTGGGTTAAAATACATAAGTGTTGTAAAGTAACGCTATTCTTGGGGATATCGAGAAATTTAGAAAAAGTGAAAGGTTTATTTTTTTTATTTTTAATGTTGAAAAACAAGTTAAAGTAGTAAGTTATTTTAACCTGTGAGATCATTTTTTAATACTTAGTATGCATTGTATATGGGAGCCAATAAAAATAATTAACAGTGACAAAGATAACGAATAGAATCTAAATTTTTAAAGTGCAATTTATCCGCCGCTTTTTACTAAGAAAAAAAATAGGGAAATATCACGTTTTTTTTAAAATATTTTTAAAGTAATAAAGGTCTATGAAATACTGTCCAAAAGTTTTTTGCTACTTATTAAAATTAGTAATTCCCGCAAAAACGGTCATTCCATTAGCCACGCCCCTAACACCTCACGATTCATGTTTATTTGTTCCTGGCCATTGACATTTGTTAAGAACATTATCACAAATCTTGATGTCACAACAGCGAAGGCCAAACACGTCTTGTTTTTCTAGCAGCATATTTTTATTAAATTTCTTTTTTACATTTGTGCATGAAAACATTTCTCCAAAATAACCTAATTGATTTTGAAAATACAATGAATTGTTCTAAATTCATTTCATATATTTTTATCGGTATTCGTGGTATGTGATATTTCCCTATTCAACTTTACAAAAAAAAAAAACATTATGTATAATTTTTTTTTAAGGTATCATTTATGATATAAAGATTCGTGTTCTTATCTATAAAACAATAATACGCCCACTTATACATTATTGTTCTTCTATATAAAAGGGAAATAAAAAGCATACATTATTTTCTAAATAAAGCAATTAGGATAATACTCTGAAGAAATATAGATTCTAGTGTGAAAATAATGCACAAAGAAATTGGCTTGCTTGTAAAGCAATTAATAAAAAAAAAACATGTGATTAAATTTAACCAACAATGTCATACATACAAAACTAGGGATAAAAAAATTTAAGGTAACCATTGAGAAGAAAAACAGAGTCTCAAAACTCATTATACAAGAGAATCAAACTGTACAATGAGTTACCGGAACAAATAAAAGAAATGGAAAGCTTTAAAACATTTCAAATTATTTTTAAAAATATGTTCTTGAGAAATTTTGATATAAAATTGTAATGTTATAAAAAGTGTATAACATTAGATCTTAAGAGGATGTTCGGTGCCAGATAATTTTGATGAATAGGTATTATAACATTGTTTTTCTGACACTTTTCGTAAATGCCTCCCAGATACTGTGCGAAAAAGATAACTAAACGTCAGACTGATTATACCTCAATAAAGTAGTCAAAACCGATGATTCGTTGTCATGTTTTCCACACCTCAAAACTGAACTGATTTGGTTGTTTATTTTTAGAAAGAGTTATCCTATTTGTATACTGTATGTCTGAAGACAGCGGATAAAACTGAATGCTTCTGCTGAAGATAATTCTAAGAACACGCCTGGTACGGATGTCAACATGGGAAAGCGGCCTTTCGAGGGACCGTCACCGCGCTAGATTGTGTAATTAATATTAGAAACCTCGGTATGTGTTAGAAATGCACTGCCTCTTTAATAAAGACTAGTATTTGTTACTTATGGGGTGGCCTTTTCCATACCGAGGCATTTAGAATAGGTAATTACTTTTAACAAATTAGTTTTGAAGATTTTTTAATGTTCATTGTTTCGAGCTGCTTTGCCATCGCTAGTCTGCCGTGGGAGTTGAAGGGGGAAATGCTTATATACGTGGATGGAGGGAGATGAATAGAGCAGGCGGGCGGCCTCCTCTACCGCTTTCACTCTCGGCTCGCGGAGCGGGGGTAAACGGTGGGGCACGCAGCGCCGACGGTATAAAACATGTACACTAGAAAATAAACTATCACTTCTTCTCTGATGTTCGGCTTTTACTCATCTCTACTCTCTACCCCCCGACCTGGCTTTCTACTTGACTTCACTTCACTTCGCTTCACCCTGCACTTGGATTATGAACTTCTCCTTACGGATTCCTGACCACGGTGAATTGGACACTTCAATCTTAAGTAAGGGGTCCTTCTGAGGACATCTCCGGCCTTGGAGAGATGCAACTGGGTGGCATAGCCTCCACTTCACTACAGCGGAACCACAACACGACGCTGATAGGGTGTTCGCTACAGCACCAATGGTAAATATCTAGAGTAAAAAAATCATTGCACTAGTGCCATAATCAAGGGAAAAAATACATGAATATGTTTGTTTGAAGAAAAGTGAGATTCCTCTTAAGATGTTATGAACTAACTTAATAAAGCATAAAAAAAACTATTTTCAACTTTCTACAGCGTGTTCTTTAAACCCTGTCACATCCGAAACCACGATGATCAGTATGGGCAAGAAGATATATTAGCATATTTAAAAAAATATTTAGAATGAAGAAATTTTTTAAAAATAAAATATTAAAATAAAACAAATGGTTGCTTACTTCTGCAGGGGAGAAGCGAGGGGGGCGCGGCCGTGCTGTTGACAGTGTATAAGGCTCCCCTCTCCCCCCCTCCTCGTTTCACCACTACAGGAGTAAGCCAACCATTTGTTTTTTATTTATCTTTTATTTTTTAAGATTTTAGTCATTCTAAAAATTTATTTTAATGTGCAAATATGTCCACTTGCTCATACTGATCATTGTGGTTTCAGATATGACAGGATTTAAAGAACACCTTGTATACATAAAGAAGACTGGAGAGACGAAACATGCTTAGTCAGTTTGTTTATGGATTTGAGTTAAATATGCCACAGTGTAAATTTTAACTGTACGCACCCTTATGTCATTCAAAAAAAAATATTACCAACAAGGTGGTCAAAAAGTTTTGGATCAGGTGGAAGAAACATAATTAGTCAACAAAAAAAGTATAAACAATCTGTTATTGACTAAGCCTATTTTTCCACCCAGTCTTCATATACTTTACAAGCCCAGAACAATTTTAATTAAAAATCATACTTCGATTACTGTGATCTCCCTGTTACCATATCATAAATTAAATATAAAAAGATACCAAAGAGTGAATAAATTAATAGAACATCAAACAAATTAATAGCTTTGTGGGAAAAAAAAATAACATAGAAATGATTTTTTATGTCATATTTAGTCACAAAACAGCTGCCTTTCGATAATATCAATAATCCCAGGAATATTAAAAATAAACTTTTTTTACAAATGCTTTTTAAAAATGTAGTATGAAAGGAGTAATAAAAAATTGATATTTGTTTAGTTTGAGAACCATGCTTTGTAACTAATTTTAACAGTACCATACTTCTGATAAATTTAAATTGTATGCCAAAAAATTAATTGCCATGAAAAATAAAAAAACAAGAGATTTATTGATGTTTTGATAAATCTAGAAAACTAGATAATTGTGAGTCACAAATTCCACTCTATTGTATTGAAATACCAAAATAAATATTCAGTTAGAGTTACAAAACCTGCTACGACTCATACAATATTATTAACTATCAAATGTATGTTACCGTACGTATGTTCAAACAAATATTTTGCGATTTTATTTTTTCCCTAATAAACCAAATAATGTTTGAATTTTGTTTTTTCATTCCTGGCAATCTTTTCTATGGCGTCTAGTTTTGTCTGCTAGGATACAATCTGTAATCCCGCCTAAATTAGCATTCGCATTTGACACTTCAAATCTTGTTAGAGCATCTGATTCATTATGTTATTATTTGAATTATTTACGGTTAAATGACAACTGACCTGTGACCTAATAAATTCCAATTAATGTATATTTTATAAACGTTTTCACTTAAACAAGCAACTTGCATCTATTTCCCATTCTAATAAAAAATCATCCTTTGAAACCTAATGTTTGTTTTAATAATTTCTAAACATTATAGTTTAAATATTTATAGTTTATGGTAAAATTTTCATTTTTTTTCTTTTCTTATGAAAAGAAAAAAAAAGAAAATTCACAAATAATTCTCAATTCTTTCAAAAGGTTATGTTTTTTATTTTTGCAATTTACTAATAAACAGAAAAAATCTCCAGAGCCTGTTCTATAGTTCTACGATTCAATTGGTATTAAATTTTATTAAAATAAAAAACATAGTTAAAACTAGAATTAAGTACTTATTGCAAATGTAATGAAAAGTTTAAAATATAATTATTAAATTAAAATCAATAAATTTAATAAATTATCTGTGATTCTACTTCTAGAATACGTTTTAAAAGTTAAATCACAGCTCTTTAGTAAGAGCCTATGTCTAAACAATGTAATTAAATCGATAAATTTGGAAATAAATTGAAAAATTAAAAACAAACATCTAACAAATTTTCTAGTGAGTAGCCACATGATTTGTTAAATATTCATAGATATGCTAATAAAAAAATAAACATAACATATATACGCTTATAAGAATGATTTTATTTTTGATTTAGAGGTGTTATCAGAAGCACATAGAAATGGTCGAGTGGAATATTTTTTTTAAAATACACATAACAAACACACTAAAAATATGTATGATCGCAGTAGAAAAAATGCTTACACATAAAATGGTGAATGTTATAGTGAGTAAAGTGGCCACTTAAACCAGCCAATGACAGGTCATAAGCCCTGTAAATGCCCAGACTTCCATATTCCCTTCTCTAAAATGTCCTCCAGCTCTGTTGTAATTTGTTAATCTTCTCTTTAGGGGTGAAATCCAGTCTTGTTTTACAAATATTTGAACAAACTCAAAATATTGTTTACAAATAGATTCTAGATTACAATAAAGATGTTCTTTAAACCCTGTCATATCCGAAACCACGATGATCAGTATGGACAAGAAGACATATAAGCATATTTAAAAAAATATTTAGAACAAAGAAATTGAAAAAAAAAATATAAAAAAAAACAAATTGCTGCTTACTTCTGCAGGGGAGAAGCGAGGGGGGGTGCGGCTGTGCGGTTGACCTCCCCCTCCCACTTCTTCGTTTCTTCCATGCAGAAATAAGCAACCATTTGTTTTTTTTCTACATTTTATTTTTTGAGATTTTAGTCGTTCTAAAAATTTATTTTAATGTGCCAGGGTTTAAAGAACACCTGTATATCCTGCAGCTACAGAGCAAATGGACAGTTAGAAAATAGTGATGTGATATGACAATAATAATAAAAATAAAAACACATATTAAGTACTTCCTATTTCAAATTATAATACTAGAATGAGATAATAAAATACTGGAACAAAAAATAAGGAACGTTCACCTATTTATTTATGTATTATTCACTTGATTATTGCTATTTATGTAGTATTCACTTGATTATTGCTATTGAAAGTAATGTGTCAAACAAACAAACCGTCACGCTGTTTCTCCGTAGCGGTAGGCAGAAAGGACAGAACATCATATCACTCGGCCTTTGCATGCAGACCTCACTTCATCTACATTCATTTAATATCTTCTCACACAGGCACGCTGATTATTCTGACTTTTGACATGTCCATTTGTAAGTATTTGTTGGATTTTGTAATGCCACGACTTTCTCGGTCTTCCTTAAGGCAGTAAATATTTTTTAGTAATTTGCGTAATATGTGAGAACTGAAAGATATAATCAGAAAGAGACAATATTTCCTTTTTTTTTCTTCCAAAAATATTGTTAATTTCCTTAACTTTGGTATGAATTAAATTTAATTTAGTCCAGAAAAATATTGTTAGCATCTGAAAGGCCGTGATAAATCTAAGTATGTTAAAAAAAATGATAAAATAAAAAATGAATATATTTAGCTCTACACACTTATTTTCGTTGAAGATTTAAGATAAATTAAAATACGAGCTACATATATCCTGAAATTAAGTTCCGTTTGTAAATCTCGCTATCACAGCGCTGTGATCCCAGTTTCCGAGATGCAGGGTACTTACCCTGACCTATTGAGAAGGAGTTGACGCCATTATGAGTCAGCTAATTATTGTGTATGCTGCTTTGTGCTTGTTTGAAATGCCGAATAAATTTGAAAATCCCTCCACTTGTGAGATAAGGTCTGTAATTTGTTTCCTTAATGCAAATAACATTACACCAGTCCACATTCATCAAAAGATCTGTAAGGTGTACAGAAAACATGTGATTAAGTTTTCATTAAAGGAATGAATTACAGACCTGATCTCACGAGCGGCAGGACTTTCAATTTTATTCGGCAGTTCAAACAAGCACCACGAGGTACACGCAACAGTCAGCTAAATCTTATGATTCATGATATTATAAGCCATTATTGGCTTTAGCTTCTTTTCAATAGATCAGGGTATGTACTATGCATGTGCGAAACTACATTTGTAGCGCTGTAATGGCGAAAAATACCAACAGAATTTACCATTTAAATATAGCCCATAAACACACACATTGTAAAATATTATTAATCACTTTAAATTTTGTAGTCATAGTATATTGATACATACATAGGTATATCTTAAGTTTATTAAAAAGAACAAAAACAAATATTCACAAAATTTATATGTGTACGTACCTATTTACAGTTGAATGAAAAAATACTTTTTCATGATTAACATTATTTTTTCTGTCATATTAGTAAAAAAAAAGGTTCGTTAACACGCTTGCACGCTGTAACTTATATGTTGTAAACATAAGCGTAATTATTTTTAAAAATCACCAGATATTTTGACACCAGAGTTGTGATATTCTGTCATTAGTTTATATACTTAGGAGATATATCACCAATAAATTGTTGGTGTAATGTATGGTGACACAAATATTTTTATCACTTATCTGCGAGAATATAAATCCGCAAACTTGTTAACGTTCTGTCATATTGTAAATTGTATAATTATTATAACATACATAAGTATTTGATAACGGTTAAGAGATTTTACAGATTGTTTAAAAATTCAAGCAAAAAAAATATTGAACTGGTGGATACAGCCTTTTAGTATGAAGCAAAAAATGACAATTTAAAATGACTAAATTATCATTTATAAATACCTCAATGAGTAAAAATGGGTCAAAGTTAAATTTACATACTTTTTGTCAAAGTCAAAATTGTTAATTGGTTTTAAGTAATTATTGCAGGTTATCGTTTTATAGTTTTGTAACCATATGTTTTCTGTATTAAGTTACCATAATTTTGAATAAAAATTAGACAAATATAAACTTTCTTTTTTAAAAATAAAATTACAGAAATCAACAATGAATGAATTCATTTTAAATTAGAGAAATACCTTTCAATAAGAAAATAATATTAGGTGTTAATATACGTTATGTGCATTTTTTTCAAAATTAAAAAATGAGCACCTAAAGTAAAGCATTTGAGAGAATTTTTTTGCTCTACAGGATGCTGTGTTTGCTTTAAGTTACATCTATTATTTTATTTGATTACAAGCCTTCAAACTGGATTGTCAAGTGGATGAAAGTGAGCATTTTCGACACTGCCTTCTGTTCATGTTAAATTGAGGAATGAAGCTGCCAAAGCTGGTATATTTGCGCAGTGTACGGTGAAGATGCAAATATTTTTTTTTTTTTTTTTTGTGTCATCTTGTCCTCTTTATTTGGAAAAAAAATGTACACAATTTATGTTAACACCCAATATTCGTCAACACTATTTATCAACACATTCATCAACACATGCACAA
Source organism: Micrasema longulum (assembly GCF_059751315.1). Classification (NCBI taxonomy): domain Eukaryota; kingdom Metazoa; phylum Arthropoda; class Insecta; order Trichoptera; family Brachycentridae; genus Micrasema; species Micrasema longulum. The sequence continues at coordinate 102,998 of NW_028277811.1, read as the reverse complement.
CAATATTTATCAACACATGCATGAACTAAAAGCAAGACCGTTTGAATTATTTGTGATGAAATCATCTAATACTCCATAAAACAGATAAAATATCATCACTCGTGGTAAAATTATTGTATAAAATGTTTAAAAGCTTAATAATGTTAATAAACCGTTTCATATAGTAGTTTTGTATAGCTAACGTATTTATGATAATGTCATAAGCATTGTTATAAACATAAAATTTATGGCTTATTTTGCAAATTAAATAACAGAAATATCAAAAATACAAATAATACTATTGTAATATCAGTTTCTTACTCAGGTAAATGTATACCGCGTGATTATTTTTTACTCTAATATCGATTCCGATGATGGGCAGACAATTTTTGCCAAGTATGGAAATTGTGGGTAGGTTAACATGGTAACCATGTATATGCGTACAAGCTGATGTAGATGCAGGTTTTCAGGCCTACGAAGTCGGTTTACCACGTCGATAGTTACGCGGCTTTTCCCCCACAGCAAGCGCTGTCCCCTATAGAAGTGGTTTTGCCGTTTATGGGCGTTGAGCTCGTGTCGTATCGTGGAAGCTCTTTGCATTTGGCTTGCTGAAATGGTAATGAAAACTTTTATGAAACTATGATAGCCAATAAGTCAAGTCTGATTGTTAATGCAGTCAGATAACATTTGCTTTTATTTTTCATATGTAATATAAATTTATTTTAAAGATTGTTTATTTCCGTTCATGTTGCTCTGGTATCTTAATAAATCTTGACATAATATAAAAAAACGAAGACATGGCGGAATTCTAGGTAGGAAAAGAGTAGGTGAAAAGAGAAGAGGCCGCCATAGTTCCGAGTTATGTTGGAGACATCAGATTGGTGTTGCCACCTGTTTCCAGTGTTGCCAATTGATAGCGATCACTGGATTGCGTTCCAATTCTCCACAATATGCAAATATTGCTAGTTCTATTTTTTAATTCATTTTTTTCTTCTCGCACGTTTTGAAACTTAAGTTATATAAACCTTTTATTTAATTGGTTGGTGAGAATGCACTAGCCACTATCATAAGTGGTGGATTTAAGTATCACACATGACATTTTTAATTAAAAAAATAACAAAGGGATTACCTCCATAAGTTCCACTGCAATTTCCATAAAAAGCCTTTCCACATTGTCTGATTCTTTGGCCGATGTCTCCAGGAAATACATACCGTGTCTTTGTGCAAAATCTTCCCCAACATGGCGAGGTATTTCACAATCTTCTCTATCGATTTTGTTACCTGCAATATGAAATAAGATTATTATTATTATTACTGTGGATAATTTTTAATTATTTAATAAGGAAATCATACAGTCTTAATATAAATACAAGGTACAAAAGAACAATTAAAAAAAGTAAGACCAATAACAGATTTTACACTAATTTATTATGAATGCAGGGGGAGAGGGGAAAAAATAATTAAATTCTAAAAAAGGAAAAAATAAATATTAAATAAAAAGTACATAAAAGGGAGAAGACATTGTATAGCTCCAACTTAACTTCCCTCCCTATCTCTCTGCTTCCATGAACATTTATATTTCTTAGTAAAAATACACAATCAACAAAAATTCATTAGATGCAGGTAGTAGATGTACATATGAATAAGTATAAATTAAGAGTTGAAATTAAATGTTAAAATCAAAAGTAAAAGTTAAAATTTAAATTAAAAGTGAAAATTAAAAATTTAAATTCAGAATTAAAATTAAAAAGGTAAAATTGAAAGATTAAATTAAAAGTCAAATTAAAAGTTAAAAGTCAAAAGTCAAGCAGGAGATAAATTTAAAATATCTAATATAATTAATTATATATACGGCCTAAAGCGATCACAACAGTTACACGAAGAAACATATATACAAGAAATGAACACATATATAGCGCCATTTTTGTGAAAATCACCTCAGATTACACCTATATTTTCAAATGTTGTTGGTAAACACAGAAACTATTACAAGTATAATCCAAAACGCATATTAATCGCTTAAGAATAATTGTAATTTAGGTGAACAAAAACATCTTTAAAAGCTCTCCTGAAAAGTCGATGTTTTCAACATACCGTCTGTCATCGAATTCATTGTCCCTAAAATGGCACCTGAAGCGTAAGACAGACCACCTTACCTCATGATATAACCGATGATCGAAAAACGCTGCATTTGGTTAACCAATGCGGCAAGGGGAATGATGCTAAAAATGACGATATGTCAATAAATTAAAATGAAGTTCGCACTTACCAACTAAGATTCTTAGCACTTTACTGCTTGCGTATTCTTCGATTTCTCTTAACCAATCTGGGAGGCAATCGAAGGTCGGTTGGCAAGATATATCGTACACCAGTATGAGGGCATGAGCGGATCTGTAGTAACTTTGTGTGATGGAGCGAAACCTCTCTTGGCCAGCTGTGTCCCATATTTGTAACTGCAAATTAGGGTAATTAAAAAAAAAAATATTTTAAGAATATGGATAAATTTTCAGACAACTGTTTTGATTCTACGGCCACAAAGATATGTCATAAATTATAAAAATTCAACCAAACAAATACTTGATGTGTCATCTAAGATACCATTGCCTCAGAAAAACGGAATTGAAATTGTCACGAAATGTCAGTGTGGTCACTTGTCACATACATTCATATTCTACATCGTTATGTTTTTCATACTTTGCATACATAAAACATTCATGTTCTCCTTCCATTTTGAGTCCATAGAAAAAAAAAAACAGATTTTTTCACCAAGTGAAATTGAAGCACTAACAAACTATAACCAAGTTTACTATCCTGCTCTAAATTGGCCATTCATGTTAACTGAAATTTGAAATCTTCTAGAATCCGAATACATTTAACCCCCCTATAACGTTGATGTAGGTACTACGTTATCGGGGGGAACGTTGTAGGGGGTTAATGTTTTTAAATTGTATTTTTACATTTTAACCAGCACAAATGGCTTGACTGGCGTGACGATTTTGGATGACGTAATCTTCCCAAAACTTGCAAGCAGGGAAGTTTAACATGACAGTTTATAAGTTAATTTTACAAAATGGGTTAACATGTGACGAATAAATGTAATAAAAACTATTCCCGGAATATGTTTTAGTCCACAAAAAGATACATATTAAAATAAAATAAAATTTATATTAAAAATCAAACAATGATTATCGAAAGCGAAAAAAGATTAACATCTTAAATTGTGTAGCCAAGTATGTATTTAATCACTGTCAGAATCATCTAATATCACGTTCCGTTGAGACTTTCTTAATACTGGTGGCACAATTTCTTTATTATTCTGATTATCAACTGGATTACAATTTTCATTATTGTCAAAAATAACTTTTTGATATTTCTAAGTGTTTCGGGTAATGTTAGTTCCGCAGAATGCGTCTATCAAGATCAAGGCATACAGACCTACTGCGTTGTACGAGGTACCACCTTTATAGGAAAAAAAACTACCGCAAACGTTATAGGGGGAAACCCTATATGAGTGTGCGTTATAGGGGGGTTTACTGTAATTGGTTTTATTTTTTTGTAAGTCAAATATGAGGAATACTGAATAAACAATAACATAATACAACACAGGGCTCTTGGTCTCATAGAGTTAGGGATAAGTTTTTTTTTTTTTGTAATGTATATCTTTATATGAATAAATAAATAAAAAATAAATACCTTATTATTGCATGAGTAGGTAATTCAACTAATCTGTGATAAACATTCTTCAAGGCTGGAACTAATAAGCTTAAACAATGCTTAATCTTAACGGAGTTATAATATTTGATAACATTACTGGAGTATAGTTTTTAGAAATAACTCTGGGTACTTTGATATTATTTGCAATTTGACTATAAAATTGCCTTAAAACTTTTGTGGTTTTTTTTTGAATAGTCAGTATTTTAATTGTAATAAAATACTAAACTGGAAAATAATGTAAATAAAATACTTGAATTTCTAGTGAAAAAAGTTTTTCGAGTTCGGATTGATGTATTTGAAAATAAAATTCTATTATCTGAAGTATTTAAGAATGTAAGAATCCTTCAGAAGACAAAGAACGTTCGAGAGTTACTCTGTTTTATCTAAACATAAGAAAATATAACTGGTGGATTTAGGACAAATAAACTGTTGAAAAATAAGCCATAAAAGTTGTATTTAAAAATAAAATGTTCAAGGTTCTAGATCAGTGGTTCCCAATTAGTTTTTCCTGCGTACCACTTCAAGAAAGACCTCAAACTCACGTACCCCCTATTGCGGGAATGATAAATAAAAAGTTCGATCAGTTTTTTTAGGAAAGGTTGATTCTAGCAAGGTATTTGTTTAATTTGCAGCTCCCTGTAAGGCCTTAAGGGATAGCCTTCGTTTGATTTCAGACGAGCTTTATTACGTTGAAAAGTTAGTTTAGTCAACAATGTTTGAAGACAGGCTGGATTTCATTTCCAACGTAGTCATTAAAATCTGAATTTTGTCATCCTCTTGTCGTAGTGGTCAGCGTGTTTGTCTACCATGCAAGAGGTCTCGGGTTCGATTCCCGACATGGTTGACATTAAATATTTATTTAAAAACTATAAAGCTTCATTGATTATCTCACAATACATACATGTATGTCAATAAATACTTTGCAGTATTTTTTCCAAAATTTAAATACCTAAATTCTCCATTACCTATTAAACACTTAGCCTTGCCCTTAACCATTGGTTTTTCCTTCAATTATGATTAATGTACATGCTATAGTTGATAAGATTATTTTTATTTTCGAATTAAGTACCTTGAATTATAGAACTATATAAGGACATTCAGTCCATCTAATATTCACATTCGTTTGAAAATGCCCTAACAAGGCTAAACAATTGTCACAAAATTTTTGTTTTTATATTTGTAAAAATAAAATAAAGTGTTCAGTAGATTCAAATCAGTGTTTGATTTCTAATATTATAAGTTTAAATATAGAGTTCTACAAAATAAACACCAAATCAATCAATAAAAAGGCGTTTTTGCACTAGAATATTTCATAGTCAATGGACTGGCACCTAAAGCGTAAGACTGATGATCTTGATGTAACAAAAAGGATCAAGAAACGCTGCGGTTGGTGTACCAATGCAGTGCCCTGTGCACCATTAGATTTGGAAAGGGAATAATGATGATTAAATTTATTGCAAAAGCGAGAGAAAACATGATTTGTCATTGGCTGGCTTAAATGGTCACTTTAAGCACTGTAACATTCACCGTTCTGCCTATGTTTTAACATCCACCCTTCCTCTACTCTCCCATCTGTTGACATTTGTGAAGTAAAACAGCAGATACCTTGCCTAGGGTAAAATAATTCAACCAGATAATCTTACCCACATCAATAAAGGTTCTAGCTCTTTTACTTCACAAAAGTCAATGGAAGAGTTGAGGAAATGCGGATGTTCAAACATAGGCAGAATGGTAAATATTAGTGTTACGTAGCCACTTAAACCTACCAATGACAGGCCAAAAGCCCTGTAAATACCTAGACTTCCACATTAGAAAATGTTTGCCCTCGCTGTTGCAATAAAATAGAATTCATTAATACATTCGGAAGGCACGAAGTGGTAATAATAAAAGTTTACGTTTTTTATCTTTCAATGCGAAAATAACATAAAATGGAACAATTTGGTTGCACGAATTTAAACTATACCATGACAGCATTAGCAAAATTTAATCAATTAAAAACTTTCACAAATGACAACTTGACAATTATAGTTGATTGGTGTTGAATATTTGATTTAGTTTATTTCAATTGTATTTTTTCATGTACTTCAAATGTTTTTTTGTTGCATGTTATTTTATATGTTTCTCTCATCAGCAATGGTGGTGGGTTTGAAGGTGAAATTCAGCGTTGGTATTGCCAAAAAGGCTATGAGTCAGTAAAGATTTGGAAAAATCCCAGTATAACCATAACACCAAAAAGAGACTGGTGAAGGCCTCGGTTTTCTCAGTGTTCATGTACGGTGTGTTGGACACTAAGAGAATCTGAAAAGAAAAATTGAAGCTTTCGAAATGTGGTGTTGGCGGCAAATGCTGCGGATTCCGTGGGCGGCCAGACATACAAATGTATCTATACTCCAGGAACTGGACATAGGAGAAAAAATTACATTCATGTGCAAGAAAAGAATCCTGCAATTGTTTGGACATATTTCCAGGGGGAACTCTGATAGTTTGGAGAAAACTATTCTCCTGGGAAGTATCGGCAAGGTCGCGTGGACATCAACCGACAAGATAGAGCGGCCTAGTTACTGAATTATCAGAATTATCACTGACAAATGCATATAGAAGAGCATAAGACCGTTCCAGATGTAAGGAGACTCTCCACAGACGAGCCATGCCCGGAGTCAGGTGTAATCACCATCCTCAGATATGAGGCACGGATTGAAGAGAGATATTTTATATGTTTGATATGCCATGTATTTTTAATGGTGTTTTTGTTGTGTATTATGTATATGGTGAAATGTATGTTGTTTAAGTGTTATAGATATATTCATCCTAACTCAACACAGGATTTTGGTTCCATGGAATTGGGATTTATGTCTCAATAAATGTTACATAAATATATTGTGAATAAAATAAATAAATGTAAAAAGTGTCCATAACTTTAATTTCCAAAACAAAAGTAAGAAGAATTGATAATAGTGAATTTACATATATAAATGAGGAATTTAAGCCCTACGGGAAATCGGATACCAAAAAATATATTCCTGCGCGTGGTAAAAATTAGAGCATTAAATTGTAAAGCAAAGTTTCTATAAAATGTATGAAAAAAGTAATAAAAATTATTTTAATAAAAATGAACTACCTTGAATGACGTCAGTAGTTCATATAAATCAACCAATGATAAGAGAGCTGTGAAAGATATCCAGTTTACTTACCGTCAAGGGATCAATTAGCAGAACTGACCGAGAATAAGCGCAAGAGAATCTCTGATGTCACATGCGGAGTAATTTCAGAAATACAAAACTTTAAAAAATCATAGCGCTGATAATACGATATAAAAAAATAAATAAATTGGTTTAGTTTAATAGTCTATTAACAAATTTAAAAAAAAACCACTGAACTTCTTCATTAAAGTTACTAATACTAATGTTGAGATCCGTGCATAATGTAAGGCTGAGTCAAGAAAGGAGTTCTGATCTTATCATCAAGAGGTTAAGGGCTAAGCTTTTATTAAAATCATATATAATGAGAGCCATGAAACTGGTAATCTGGTAATCAGTCAACAGAACTAGGAGGATTAAATTTATCAAGCTTATCCGGCATCAACTTAATTTGGATTATTATTATAAAATTACAATAAACTGTAGATCCATCGATAAATTTTACTAATTTTAATGTTTTTACAAAATTTAATACTTTTATTTACTGCCTTGATGCCCAAAATTCCCAGACTCTGTCGTCTGTCAAACCAAACCATCGAAAGGGTCGAGAGTTTCAAAAATGCATGTTTAATTTAGTTAGGTCATTTTACATAAACTAAATAAGTAGTTCTATTATTTAACATGAAAAATCACAAAGCTAGGCTATTAAGTTTTATTTTTTATTTGATCAAATGTTTTACAACTTTTTTACACATAGTAAAACTCCAATTGTTCGGAGTAATGAGTGTCAAACGTTATCCAGATATGCAGAAATCCAGATAATTGGATTAACCATTCAATTAATTTATTAATTCGTACAAATACATATATATATATTACAAAAAAATAAAATAGTATCGTATTCCAAACTCTACGAGGCCAAGAGCCCTGTGTTGGCAAATTAAGGCAATGTTTTGAAAGAAAATACAAAATTTACTGTAAGATCACTTTTTTATTGCTTTTGAAATAATACAGCAAATTGAAATCGCATCAAAAACTTAATTGACTATTAAAAACATGTCCAGCAAAGCTAATTGCTTTGATGAAAAAATCCATTTACGAGCAGCGAGGTTTTGAGATTTTATTTCCTGATAACGATCCGGATATTTGTGTTCGAATAAACTGAGTTCTACTGTATATGATTTTTAAAAATTATATAGGTGCTTAACATTTCTACCTCTCTAATGGAGCAAGGAAAACATTTTTTGTGATGAATTTATTAAAAATATTCAAAAGAACGTTTTAACTTACTAAGTACTTACAGTGCCGGAATTTATATTTATTTAAAAAAACTAAGGAAATTAATATTCATTTGATTTACTGAAAAAAAAAACTCTGTTGTTGCTTCAGCAAAGGGTTGCCTTTGCTTCGAAATATGTAAACATTATTTGATTAGGAGAAAATAATATTACCTATACATTAACAATATAATACTGAAATTTTTCTGAATTACGCAAAAAAAAGAAATAAGAATACTGTTAAATTACATAAGATATTCATATTAAATACACACTGTAATGAAATAGAGGCAAACATTTAATTGAACGTTTGAATGGTTTTTTACAGCCAATTATCGAGAAAGAAACATTCATAGTGTGTAGAACAGTTGATTGATTAACTTTTGCACATTAGTAATAAAAAAGCGATATTTGACATTTTTAAGATCTTTCCAAACAGCTGAGTAAAGACAGCAGCGTTTTTCTCTGTTGTAAGTAAATATTGGTCATGCTACTTAGATACCTTCTCAAAATAGTATAGTTCGCAAACTACAAGAAATAACGTAATCAGACTCACGTAACGGTAAAAATTGATTACCTTAACTTTTTCGTTGTCGACTTCGACGGTTTTTATCATGAAATCCACTCCAATAGTAGCTCCCTGTCCGGGAGGAAATATACCCTGCGTAAACCGCCGAACGAGGCATGTCTTCCCGACACCCGCATTCCCAACTAGCACCACTTTAAACAGAAACTTGTAATCTTCCATTACAGGTATCTGAAAACAAAATTAACTAAACACATCGCTAGTCTCGCTCAAATGAAAGTGAAATCAACGAAACGGCGGGTACTTTCTTCAATTATAATTGCGCAATGCACGCAAAATAAACACGAAAACTCGGAGCATAACTGAAAGGTAGGTAAACGGGTGGAGTATTCACCTGGGGATTTAAATGCCAAGTTAGGTTCCTTAAACAATAAAAACCTTTTAATTTGACATTTCGGTCAATTGCCAATCGTATACCAATATACAAATTTATAATAGTAAATTTGACATTTGGTATTGCCATATGTGAGAGATTGAGAAATTTTAGGCGCATGAAAAAAATAGTGACGTTGGATAAGTACCGATGTGTTATTTACCGGTGAAAGTATGCAGAAATGGAGAAAAAATGCTATGAAGTTCGCGATGATCATGAACTTGCAGTTGTCAAATGCCGACGCTGTTTTGACAAATGGCCGTCACAACAGTGGGCGTGATTTGATTTTGTCTACGATTTGAATGTGCAGTATTTATATTAATACGTTTTGCGAATGTAGTTAATCTTCGAATATATTTTATACGAATGAAAATCTACTTGTGGCGGCAGGATCCAGGCGTGCTTGAAACGTAATTACAGACATTTCATTGTTTTCAAATACCCAGAATTTGCAGATGATTTCTCCACAATGTTTGCACTACTATTGGCAAACGTACGAGTGCAAATCCACATAAATAATTCAAGTTTTCATACGTTTTGTAAATTTCAATTGATTTTATAATATATTAACGATGACTCTTATTCACAGTGTGGCCTCTCAGTGTGAAAATATTGTAGATGTTTTATAAGCCTCCTATTGAGATAATCAATATTTTATTTTTATGTGCAATCTATTTTTGTATAATTGCATTTAAGTGCAGCACACAAACGGAAGTTGCCGTGTCGTATTTAAGTTATCTGTTATAAAAGCATGCTTCATTTAGTTTTAATTAAACATTGTTCGCACAATAAATATGTAGATTCACAAGATTATTATTTTTAAATGTAAGTGATAAAAAAATATTTTTAAATATGCAGCCATAGAATTAAGAATATTCCTGAAACCGCATACGCACATCAAACAGAAGGCGACTAATCTACTCTTAAATGAGTAGGTTTACGTTTTGACCCATTAGTTTCTTTGTAGACGTCGCTCAGTACGCAACTCCTGATTTGAATTCAACTATGCCGTGTTGTGTCCCTTTAAGTGTAGAAATACTGCTAAGATCTTAAAGAAACAGGATGCAATTACATTTCATGTGTAATTAGCAAATTAAATGAAAAATTTGACCGACATTATCTTCAAAACATCAAATATTATTTAACATGATATAAAAATATCCATTTTATGTAAAATAAAATTTGTTTTATATTTTATGTTTAAAGTTCATTAATTCAATTACTCTTATTTAATGACCCTTTACTTATCTACTCTGTTGTGTCAGTCAATATTTCCGCAAGCACAATAAAATTTTAGAGAAATTAACAGATTGCTTTTTTTTACCTTACATTTGTGTTGTAATTATATTTGTTCCCATCGTGCAACATTACGCGGCGGCATCATGAATGCGCGCGGCGAAAGTGAGGCATAGTGGGGGAATTATTAGACACAGTCCTGTGTATTCAAATATGATTCTACGCTCCTTCTGAACTATTAATTCTATGTATGCAGCGCATTATTTAGTTTTCTTTTTTACTCGCTCATAAAATTCCAAGGACTAACATTCTTTTGTTTTTTTTCAGACATTCCTTCTATTTTTAAATATTCTTCATAGACAAGTAAGAACCTTTCAAAAACGGAGAAGAAAAAGAGACTAAGACTGTTTTACAAGTCGTTACATATCTAAGATTCAAAATGGCGTGGCGTTTCAAAGCGTCCAAATATAAAAATGCAGCCCCGATCGTGCCAAAGCCCGAGGCCTGCATCAGAGATGTTTGCGTCGGCTCTTATCAGACCTATGGCAATAACATTTGCGCATCGGCGTCTGTCATGGCGTTCAATTGGGAACACGTCGGTTCAAGTTTGGCGGTGTTGCCGTTGGATGACTGCGGCCGTAAGAGCAAGACCATGCCATTGTTGCATGCACATTCCGATACAATAACCGATATGGAGTTTTCTCCATTTCATGATGGACTACTTGCAACTGGATCTCAGGACTGCTTGGTTTGTATATTATTCTTTTATTTTTCGTTGGCGCCTTCTTTTGTTTTTTATAGCAGAAAGTTAAACATGGGATAAATATATGACAAAAAAAGCTTTAAATATTATCAAAAATCACCTTCTAGGGAGTTATCTAGATTAAAATATCTGTGGCTTGGATCTATATTGACCTGTTGTAAAAATACTTGGTAATTATAATCAGTAATAAGTTAATTAAGTTAATAACATTAGTAATTGTTATATTTTTGAATACCGAGTTTAATAAATTAAGATATCTTTGATTGTGCCAAAAATTATGAATCATTCTTTCACATCGAAACACTTGGAATCATGTAAATTTAATAACAAATATAAATGTTTATGTTTCCAATTAATTTTTTATAACAGTGATTTGGTCGTTGTTTTATTATCATGTGAAGTCATAACACAATTAAAATGTTATACGGTATTTATAAAAGAAGAAAAATAAAAATACATTACAATACATTTATTTTATAATCATTTTTGGGAAATACTTATATTTTGGCAAACCATTTTAAATGAATACATCTGAGTATTTTTTAAACTCTTTTTTCCCACTTGTTTTTTGCTCTTTTAAAAAAGTACTAGTTATTACCTGCTCAAAAATCTTATACCCTAAAAGGTTTTTTTTATCATCTTTTTATTATTTAAAAAAAAATGCTTGAATCCAGGATTCATGTATTTATTTATAAAATTAAATTAAATACTTATATTAATTGTCATATTTTGGTTTTGTGGTAAGCTACCTTGCAGTAATTGGCAATCCTCTTCATGTCCTGTAAATGAGACTTACATATTTTTAAAAATATCTTTTCTTGAGTCTTAAAATAGTACAAACATAATACACGAATGTCCTTAATATTAACTTATATCTAATTATCATTTCTTTCTCAAAAATGTTTTCCCTTTCTGCTGCATTAATTTTCTTAGATATTTTGCGGCAGGAAATTAAGTGCTATGTAAATAATATGTAAAACATTTTTCTCATTGCACATAACATTTCCAGGTCAAGCTCTGGAACGTTCCAGCTACAGGCTTGAGTGAGCCTATGACCAACCCGGAGTGTACTCTCTCCCAGCGCCAGAGAAGAGTGGAGACAGTGGGCTTCAACCCCTCAGCCGATGGACTGCTGCATGTCACGTCCGCCAACTTCCTCTCTCTCTGGGATCTTATCACCCAACAGGAAGTGTTTGGTGATTAAATTTATTCCATTTTCACAGCCGTTCAGATGCCCTCTCTTCTTTTTTATTTACTCTCTTCGCATCATCAGGGTTGATGGACGCTGCAGTATGATCCGAAACGTCGGCAAAGACTGCTACCGACACACGGCACGATAGCTCAGAAAAATTTAATGTTCACTATTCGACGAGTCTAAATATATATACACCGGAACACAGTACAAAAATGAAATAGAAAACAATTTTGTATATTCATTTAACAATACGTAACATTAGTACTACTAGTAGTAATTCTATTTATTTTTGGAATGCCCTTCATCAATCGCTCTTTTATCTACTAGGCCCAGAGAGGTATGCGTAAGAAAAGGGTGATAGTGAATAATCTTTGTTACTATTTAAACAAATATCTTGTCGTTGTGTTATGTTTTCAATAAAATTAGGGTGTTATAGTACAATAAGTAATTCTTTTTTTAAAACCTGAAATGATTTTTATGCAAGGAAACGGAAACGAAAAGGAAAAGAGATGAAATTATATACCAGAGGTTTAAGAACTTTCTTTAAAAAAAATTACAACAGAGATGAAGAACATTTAAGAGAAGGTAATATAGAAGTCTAGGCATCTACAGGGCTTATGACCTGTCAGTGGCTGGTTTAAGTGGCCACTTTACACACTGTAACATTCACCATTCTGTCCATATTTGAACATCTGTATTCCTTCAATTCTTTCATCTGTTGATGTTTGTGAAGTTAAAGAGCTGAAACCTTTATTTATGCGGGTGAGATTTGTGTGATTGAATTATTTCACCTACATTCTAGGCAATGCCTGAAAATGTTATTTTTTCGATTTCTTTGCTTCTTCATGGACCAGGTAGATTTATCAACAATATTTTGAGTTTGTTTACAAAAAATTGGACAAATTTATTATTTATTTTAATTATTTTTTTTAAATGTGTATCTGTTCCTTCCATGCTGATCCAAGACCTCAAACCTAAATACATACACGTGAGGCCATACATGATTATTTACATTTAAAATGTTTTTGCCACTAAGCTTTACCCGAAACACTTAATTATGTTGAATTGACCAAACCGTATTAGTTTTTTCCCCATTTTTAAACAGTTTTATATGTAATTTGACATTTAATCACCAGTGTGGCAAAGTGTAGTCGCACGCAAAATATAAAAATCCACAAAAAATCCACTATCTACTCCCGGGGGAAATTCGGAATAGCATCCTAGAATAGGCCATGAGCCTCAATTACGGTAGTAAAATACAGCACAGAACTCACAATAATATTGTGATCTCACTGGGAATCGAACCTGGAACCCTCTGTGCCTGAGGGAAGTTTCTTAGCTCAATTATATTTCACGATAATAAGAAAGAGAAGTATGGAAAAAGGATGCAAGATAGTGGTAGTTGGGTTAGGCGTTCTCTAGAGAGCAAGTGGGTTTTAAGTTCCTTATTAAATATCGCATTATTTCTTATAGTGAACAGCGACCACGGAGACGTTATTCAGTCTGCCTCGTGGCGTCGCGATGGCAAGTTACTGGCCACCTCTTGCAAGGACAAGAAGGTGAGGATCGTGGACCCCCGAGCCTCGCAGCCCATCTCCAGCAGCGCTGCCAGTCACCAGAGTATCAAGGACAGCCGCTTGGTGTGGTTGGGAGACCAGGAAAGAATTCTCACCACAGGTACAAATAAAAACTCATTATTTATTTCAATGTTTTGGTGTGCTGCCAGAGAAAAATTCAAATCATCAATATAAGTTTTTTTTAAATTGATTTAATTAAGCATTAAAAATATATGTTGGCAGAATTTTGAATAAAAAATTGATTTTAGGAACAAAAACAGGGATTGTTTTTAGATTACGAATTAATTTTGGTGTTTAATCATCCAATTACCTTCTATTTTTTGAAATTAATTAATAAAAAATAATAATACTGTAGTACTTATTTGAACAGAATGCTGTTTTTACTCGGGTTCAAAAAAAATCTTTAAATTTACTTTGAATTTATCAAGTTTTAATAGTTTTTAGTTCATTGGGGAGATTCAAAATTTAAAAATATAGATTACACAAATATCACTCTGTCAGATTTAAAATTTACACTAAAAATGCATTATGTAACTTAGTAGACATTATAATAATAAATATGTACATCTCCCTTCCCCCCCTTATCCTCTCTTCAAGCATTCTTGTCCTAATCCCGCCCAATTTACAGTAACTTAATGTTCTTAAAATAAATATAAAAAAATCTTTGATTATTGAGTACATGAAGATAACATTTTTATATGTATAAATTGTATGTATTTATTTGATATGTAATATATTTTCTTTACTAACTTTGTATACTATGTGGAAATCTGTTATTAGTTCTGAGTTTATACACTATATCTGTTTGTTTACTAAAAATATGTATGTAGAACTGTTGATTTCCCAAATGAAAATAAAATAAAATAATTATAATTTTTTTATTCCTTTGAAAACAAAACTATTTTGACCTGGACTTAAGATATTATTTTGGTATCTGAGTGACTTATTCATCTCAAATCCATTTATTTTTTCTTTTTTGTAATGTTTCTAAAATTGCTATTCAGCGTCATTTTTGTGGTAATCAACAAGGGTGCGGTTTGATAAAAAATATCCAGCGATATCATTTAGCGTACGACATCTATCTTGTCAGCTTATGCACAACGTGTAAGCTAATTGTCACTGTGCAAAGTTTGTTTTGCTGTTTTAATTTGTATGAATAATATGAAATGTTATGAAACGGTGGTTTGAGTGAGATAGACTATGCTTCATGAGAAGATTTTCGAATGTAGAGGAGGTGAGGTCTGTATGCGAAGATGGAGTGATATGGCGTTCTATTCTCTACACCTTTTGTTTTTTTAATACCTAATATGGTACAAGTTGATGAAATGTAAAGTAAAAAGAAATTGCTAATATTTTTGCCAGGGGTTATCAGTGTTACAAATGTATCTCTATTCAGGTTTTGATGCCGCTCGCCTGCGTCAGGTGATAATTCGCGATGTGAGGAATCTGTCTACTCCGGAGAAGACCTTGGAGCTGGACTGTTCCACCGGGGTGCTCATGGCACTGTACGACCCTGACACCTGCATGCTGTTCCTGGCCGGGAAGGGAGACACCACCATAGCCTACATGGAGGTCGCTGATAGAGAGCCCTATCTCATCGAGGGCATCCGGCACTCTGGTAATTCATTCTACTAACAACATTTTGAATCTCAATTTCTGAAAACTATCCCCCCTACACCCCAACCCTAATAAAACATTTGTCTTTAGCAGAGTGGTTTATAGACTGATTAACCAATTTTAAAAGCACCTTTAAATACTTTTTTAACCCTTTATAGGACACATATTTAGTGTTGTTTTACATCTTTACACCTTCAGTGGTTTTATTATTATTATTATTATTTGAAAATGTTTATGTTGAGTTACGTCAGTAGGCTCTACTCAGGGGCGGTTTTGTGGCGTTACGAAATTGAAAATTGCTAATTAAGAAAGGCATAAATTAACAAGCGCTGAGTGAATCCGAAGTGTCCCCAACTGAAGACATATTACTGAGTGATACCGAAGCATCCTGAATAAATAACGCGTCTGATATTTACAAATATGCATCTGGGCGGATGAGGAAAAAAGTTCTGTTTAAGAAATATAACCAGAACTTTGGACAAGTGTTTTCAAATTGATGGCTACTCTCATTTAAAAATACTGAAATCAATCAAGCGAAGATACCTAGTAGTTGGTGATGTTCAAGGACTGGCATCTGAAGAGTGAGACTGATCACCTCACCTTGGAGTACCGATGCGATGCACTATACACCCGCTGGGTGTGGATAAAGAAATCTCAATGGCGTATTCCATTATTATTTTTTTCTTACAGGAGAGCAAACGAAGGGAGCGTGCCTGGTCCCCAAGAGAGCGCTTAGAGTCATGGAAGGGGAAGTCAACAGAATCCTTCAGTTGACGTCTTCTATGGTCGTGCCCATTATGTATCAAGTTCCCAGAAAGGTAAAAAAATCTGTAATCGTTTGTAATTAAAACTTTTATTTTATTGGTTGGTTGGAAGAAATTGCCATTTGGCAATAAGCTAATTGTATTAACCAAGCCACGTACAATTAACATTATGTACACAAAGTTAAATAAATAAAAAAATAAAAAATACAAGTACAATATAACCATCTGTTAAAAAATATTCCAAAAATGTTAGATGGAGACTAACCTAACCAGAGGCCACTTCAAATGCTCTACTGTTATGTAGATTCCCTGGTAATAAATATGTATGTGTAATTTTTTTTTATTAGAAAATAATATAAGTATGTAATATTACGCCTAAGTACAAATTTTATGTAAATTTAATACATATATTTACATTAACGTTTCCCATTACGTAAAAGAAAAAAACAATTCTTGTGGGGGAGTGACGTCTTACAATAATGTGTTTATTTTATTTTTAATTTGTAAATATTTTCAGTATAACATATAAATAACAAAAAAAATGTGTTTTCTGCTACACAAAAAAGAATTATAGATACATATAACTTTTTACTTCTTTCTTAAATATGTTGTATTTCTGACTGCAATTTTTATTTACTTTGTTCATTTCATTAAATAATTATGTATGCAATAAACCCAAGGCCTGGTGTTTGATTAATGTGGTTAAAAAACAGAAGTTTATACCTAGTAACAATTACCGAATTCAAAAGAAAAATTGTACTGTTACTACTGATTTTTAACTGGGACTTTAATGGAATGTAAAAAGTATTTTCCTTTTATCAAAATGTGTTTAATTAACACTTTAGACTTATCGGGACTACCACGCTGATCTGTATCCCGATACACCCGGGTTTGTGACTCATACAAACTCCTCTATGTGGTTCAAAGGTATAGACCACCCTGTTCCCAAAATGTCACTGGACCCAGCCAAACGAGGATCCGAAAGCTCCGAAAAAGTAGGTTACTAAATTACTAATATGTAAATCAATTTCACAGTCACCCGTTTGTACCTGCACGATTTTTTACATGCGTTAGTGGTTTAAATTGTTTATTTATTTTTTAAAGATAATATAACATCATTACGTTGGGTAAAAACTACAACTATAGTCCTTAAAATTTTGCTTGAACAAATGACAGCTGCCAAACTAATGTCAATAGTGATAGGAAATTACTGATCACTGATTATGTACCGATCGAATTGATCAATTTTATCAGTTTTTTCATGCAAACATGAAACTCTGTTTCCGAAAATTGATATAAAAATGCAAAAACATGTCTATTATAGTGTGTTTAAGACAATTATTCACCAAAAAATAAAACATTTATACTTTTTTAATGAACTACATCAAATGATTTTTTTTTTATTCGATCAATTTACATTGATCAATTTGTCCCATCTCTAACGATTTTGCAAAATGCTGTAACCTTGTAAGAACGTCGTTAATAATTAGGTTTTTTTTTTTTTTTTAGTTTTAAAGGTGATTTTATATATTTATGTTGATTTATATATTTATATGTCAAGCATTGTATTCAAAAAATTAATTAACATGCCAGATATGAATAATTTGTGTGTCAATATAAATCACTCCTTAGACTTTACTACAAAGTTATTGTCGTCAGTTTTGCTGACAACTGTCATTCTAATCAAGCTATATTTTAAGGACTAAAGGTAACTTCAAAATTAGCATTTGTGAGTTACCCACTAAAAACACCTTTTTTATCTTCCCCCGTGAATGCTACAGATAATCAAGTCGTGATTCATCGAGATCATAGTATTATGATGATTTGAATGCATGACTGTCTATTTGTAGTATTGATTGAGGAGGATAAAAAATGGGTTTTTACTAGGTAGCTCACAAATGCTAATTTTTAAATTACCCGGTTGTAGTGATTACCCCGCGATTTATTGTAACTGAAGTTTTCTTGTTTTTAATATTAAATATCGTCGCCGTTCAGGCAACATCACCAACCCAAAAAACATCATTTTGAGGAAACGCAATTTGAAAGTTTGGAGACCATGGAAAAATCAGGTTTTTGTATTTTGGAAGTTTTAGTTTTTTAATGTGGCAAGGTGACTAAAATTTGGTTTGGTGACTTTTGCTTGTTTATAATCTGGACAATGCAACCTAAAAGAGTTGGTGACAGGAAGAAAATGCGATGAATAATTATACAATTTTGTGGCTAAATGTTTTATTGATTTAATGAAATATGTTTTAACATGTTTGTCGTTTTACATTTTATTATACAAATGCATAAACACAAACAAAATGTTGTTTTTAGGAAGAGAACTGTCATACTTAAAAAATAATCTGCCTTAATTGCCAATAAATTCTATCTGCCTTTAGTTATTTATGCTTGATGAGATTTTATTGAAAGTCACACCACTGTTTTTCACTGACAACAAAAAATTTCGAACAATATTTTGAGTTTGTCCAAATTTTTGTAGACAAGGACTGGATTCAACGCCCTGGGGTGCTGTTTATATTAACATATTACAACAGAGATGAAGAATATTTAATGAATTTATATAGATATCTCTGTTGTAATATGTTAATATAAACAGCTCCCCAGGGAGTTGAATCCAGTTCTTGTCTACAAAAATTTAGACAAGCTGAAAATATTGTCGATAAATCCACCTGGTCCATGAAGAAGTATAGAAATTGAAAAAATAACATTTTCAGGCATTGCCTAGTATGTAGGTGAAATAATTCAATTAGATGAATCTCACCCGTACAAATAAAGGTTTCAGCTCTTTAACTTCACAAACATCAACAGATGAAAGAATTGAATGAATATAGATGTTCAGTAATGGGCAGAATGATGAATGAATACACTTGGAATGGCTTGAATTCAACTCAAAATTGTTTTTTTTTAGGGTTAGTGGCTTTTGCCCGAACAGCGACGATATAATGTATTATTGAAAGACAATATAAATAATAAATAAGCTTGAAAAGTGAGTTGTCATAATAGTATAAAGCATATTACGAGGTATATCCAGAAAGTAAATTCTGTTTGACAGGTTAAATAAATCAAGTACTTATTCAGAAAGAAAATACTTAGGAAAAATTTTAAGATTTCAAATTATTTTTCTACATAACTAACCATTTTGTAGTCACTCATCGTCGTGCACATTATCACTACCTTCATTGAACTGTCTCAACCGTTGAATCACTTATCACATGTTCTTCGTATACCTCACAGATCTGTTGATGATTGTGGACTGGTTTAATGATCTTTGCATTAAGGAAACTAATTGCAGACCTCATGTCACAAGCGGCGGCATTTCAAACAAGCACCGCGAAGTGCACACAGTCAGCTAACTCATAATGGCGTGAACTACTCAATAGATCAGGATAAGTACCTGTAAGCATGCGCAAAACTGTGATCGCAGCGCTGTGATGGCAATAAATACAAAAGTAACTTTATTTCTAGATATACCTCGTATATAAAGTTTTATACTCTGAAATTATCGCAAAATCAATGCTGAAATTCAATCCAATCATTGGTTGAATTTTGTGATTTTATTTCTAAATATAATATATAAATGTTTAAAAATTAGAATGATTTATGATTGTATTAATTATATTTATTTTTACTAAGATCGAAATGTGTTTTTTTTGGTGAAATTTATACGATGTTTGTTAACTTGTTTTTTTACTAAGTTAATGTTCACATTTGTGTTTTTTTTGCACCAGTTTCGTTATTCATATTATTTTATTCACACTTTGGTTTTTCGGTTATTAGTTTACGGTCTATTTTGTAAAGCACTTAATGTTTTGTAACACTGGACATTTCTTACAGTACCTATCGACGATTTAATTAACACTTTGTATTTACTTTAGTTATTTCTATAATTGGTAAATAGATACATTTGTAAAAATATATTTGTTATACACGCACTTCTATACCACTTCTTTTAATTTGTTGTTTTTAAAATTGTTAGTCAGACATTATAAATCATCCAGTTGTAAAAATAGCTATTGACAAATCTTTTAATTAAAATTACCATAATTCAGAAATTGTAGCTTCCAGACCTAATGGTTGATTTATCAATTTTCTTTTCTGCTATAACATATAGGATTTCTGTTTTTAAATACAAAATTTTCTTAATACCGATGTTTGAAACACGTATGTGTTCTTACGAAAGTATTTTATGTTCAGTTGTTTTAAAAATATTAAACTTAATGACAGAATAATTAGGTAACTACTCGTATATCGTCGGGTTTCTGGAACAAGTTGGTAACTACAAATTTTGGAAAGTGAGATTTCTTCATAACTTGCATAAAATAATCTCTGTTTATAATGTAAATATATTTTTTTGTATTTTATAAATGCAAAAAATAATGTTTTATGATATTCTACTCGTGGTTTTATTTGAGTTGTTGATTTGGGATGAGCTTTTAACTTTAAAAGTGCAATATCTCACTACTAGTAAAATGTTAGTTACCAACTTGTATATTTTGTATTCGAATGTACCATAAAAGATTTTTTTTCCGACACCGTTTTTTCTATTATAAATAATTTTTATTTCATAAAACACGATTGTTGATGTAAATACACATTTTCGTGTTTGTTTTTTTATTGTTTAATCTTATGTTGATTTCGTAGCGCATGCGTAGCAATTGTAGTCACCTTACAAGTTTATGTTTTCAATGTTTTTAGTTGTGCGTTGTGTATATTTGGTGTTGTGTTGTATCATCTATGTTTCTTACATAATATATTTTGAGGTAAGTTTTAACTGTTATTGTACATAAATTAATACTTTGAAACTTTACGCCCCTAAATTCCATTTATATTTTCTCACTTAACTATTTTAAAATGTTTGCAATCACACATGAAAAGGGATAAAATTTTCGGTATAGGTGCATCCACGGTGTTGGGTGGTTTAAAATATCAAATAAAATTAAACAATAGAGATTTAATGTTCAAGATATATGTATGTTGTAATTTTTTTCAGGTGCACAGGGGGTCATTGGCTCAATACGTAAAGCAGCTTGAAGCTATGGTCGATCCTGCTCCTAAGCAAACCAAACCCATAAATTCTCCCCCGACCGCTCTCATTAAACCTCAGCCAAAGTTTACACCGCCGATCGAACACCCAGACATTGTTAAAAGCACGGAACAGGAGTCTAAAATCGACTTCGTTAATGTGAAAGACTTGATTAAAGGTATGGAGAAGCCTAGCAAAGAAGCACCGAGACGCATCGACGAAAAACAAAATAAAGAAGTGATCCTACCTGACAATGATCAAAACGACGGCAACGATATGCCGGAAAGTGATCAAAGTTTAATCGATAAAGAAGAATTTAGTACTGAAAATGGCGTCGAACATAAATCAAATGGGTTTTCTTCCGACAGCATTGAAAACGGTAACTCTCCAGTCATGGTGCCTCCTAAGCCAATGCCTAGAGCGTCCATTTCGGAAGCTGGCGCTGGAGAAGAGGCATTATCTAATGTCAACGTGGTAAACGGGGTGCCTAGACCAGTTGCTAAGCCTCGAACCTCGGCTCAGACGTCTGTTGGGAGCTATAAGGTAAAAAAGAACATTAAAGAATTTCGTACTGTTACTGTTTTATTTTCTTTCAAATACATGATTTTGTTTATTTTTTGTTTTTTTATTGTTTCTTTCTCACCAGGTAATTACTTTGTTTTGATTTTAAATATCCATACTAATATTATAAATGCCAAAGTGTGTTAGTAAATACATGAAATACATTATATAAATTAAATAAATTAAATAATATTAATAAATTAGATAAATGAAATAAAATTAAAAGATAGAATAAATTAAATCAAATTAATAAAATAAATTAAGTTAATTAAATAAATAAATTAAATAAATTAAGTTAATTAAATAAATTAAACAAATGAAATAAATTAAATAAATTAAATAAATTAAATAAATTAAATAAATTAAATAAATTAAATAAATTAAATAAATTAAATAAATTAAATAAATTAAATAAATTAAATAAATTAAATAAATTAAATAAATTAAATACATTAAATAAATTAAATATAAGGAATAGCTGGGGAGTAAGAAGTTAAATAGGATTTTTTTTTTTTTATCCCGAATAATACAAAAATATAGGATAATATCAATGCTCTAATTGTGATTTTACACCTAAAAAAATAACACAAATGAATTATTAATAATGAATTAGAAATATTTCTTTTTGGCTGCTTTGGTAATATACTCCCTTTAAAATTGATTTTCATGGCATGTCAAAACTGGTTGAAATGAAAATTTATTACTGGCATCAGCGTGACTTTTTCTCTTGATTTAGGCATATATTATCTTTTTCCATGCAAGTGTACTGATAAGTTCGGCTCGAAGAACTTTATTGGTTTTCTGTAATTAAAATGTGAGTAATCTGTTTCTCTAGCCTCGGTTGGGTCCGAAGCCATTCTCAGCGTCCCAAGGTAGCCAGGAGTTCTCTTTCGACCGGGTATTTAGTGTGCCAGCTGTGCCAGGGGCTCCCTGTAGTCAGGAAGGGGAGAACGGCTCAGCCTCTCCACCTCAGGCTGTTGTCTCTCCCGTGGAACAGAAGGCCAGTCCAGTACGAGGTCAGTTACAAATGTTCATTTTTTATTTACACAAGAAATTATACTTTAGGTGACACCCATTGTATAGTGACACTCAGAACACAATAATTTAGTAAAAGGGACACTTTCTTTATTTGTAAACGCCCGGAGGGCTCATACAATATTTGGTTAAGAAGCACAGTAATTGACACAAAATATAATCACAATTATTTCACTAATATGTTAATTACAAAAAACAAAAGAAAAGGGAAATAAGTAACAATGAATAGAAATAAAAAAAAGGAGAATTGAGGGGATGGCCATTCAATGGAACGGATAGCTAATTGAATAGAAGCAGGAGTGGTGTGGAGCAAGTCCAACAGCTCAGCATAATTATTAGCTGTTCTGTGGATGCGTGCCAGGGGAGGGGAGAATGGTGGGTGAAGTTTGTCCTATTTTACTCACACTAGAACATGTGTCGGAGTCTGGTGGTCCTTGTGGGTACACAAAAGTTTATCAGGGAGAGTAATTTTGGGCAATCTATTATGGTGCATTTCACTTTGTGCATTAGGGTGAGGTCAGGAATTGTCCTTCTTTTAATTTATAATCAGTGTAGTTC
The DNA here is from genome assembly GCF_059751315.1 of Micrasema longulum. NCBI lineage: Eukaryota > Metazoa > Arthropoda > Insecta > Trichoptera > Brachycentridae > Micrasema > Micrasema longulum. The sequence goes on along the minus strand of NW_028277811.1, from coordinate 79,597 downwards.
AGTCAAATTATGGTTATGTGATATAGATTCCATCAAGCTGTGGTTTCCTAAGAAAGTGGTGCTGAAATATCATGTAGCGATGGCTGCCATCATTAAAAAGTTGTCCGTACAAACCGGATAGAGCTGGTTTCCTAGAGTGTTTATTGTAAGCAGAACGTCAAACAGCGGCGCCAATGTAGCGGTGAACATTTTTATGTCTGAAAACGAGTACAAACATGATTTGGACTGTTAAAAATGACAAAATTTTGAAAAAAAATCATGATTTTTTTATTATTGATTCATTATTTTTTAAACATCTCACTCTCCTCCAATGATAGTTTTAGATTTCCGATGACTCCTTATCTTCAAAATATATTATGTATCTACTCGTAATGCTAAGGTTTTCTAGATTGTCTATTTCCCACCGCATCATGTACATAGTTTAATAAAAATAAGTTTATAAAATTAGGCGGTCACGGTCGCTGGATAACGGCACTGATCTATTTAAATTGACATTGCTGGTCACCGTTAAGACGGCCGTCTCGTTACGCCATCTGCATCCACGGCATATCACATCGGCTAGGTAATAGCACCGCTTTCTTAGGAAACTATTGTTTAACCATTTATGTACATAGTTTTCAGTGGCTTTGTACAGTTGTAACTATAATGAAAGTAATGTTTTTAATTTTATGTTTTTTTTAAATGTTTTTTTTCATTATGTATTTTTGTTTAATTTAATTTGGTACGTACTCTTATTTGGCATATGATTTATTGCCCCTATTTCTTATATTTCTTACTATAGTATTCAGTGAGTTTCTAGAATACATATCTCAATTATCATTTCAATTATGCTTTTATATATATATTCTTTTTCTGTTGATTTAAATGATACTCTTATTTTGTTTTTTTTTTCAATACTACTATATTTTACTATTATTTTGTTGATTTTAATGATACCACTATTTTGTATATTTGATTATGTGTGATTCTTAATTTTTATAATTTATATTTTAAAAATTATTTCTGATTATCTTTTTTGCATTGTATTCTTTGGAATTTGATTATTTATTACATTTACCTTTTTTTTTCTAGATTGTTATTCTATGTCATAATATGATATGATCTATTTAATTTTACTATGTATTTTTATTGTTATTTATTGTGGCTTGACACGGGCATAGCCTAAAAAGCCTTAATAAGTTCATAAATATTTAATTTTGTAATTTTGAATGAATAAATAAATAAATAAATGAATTAATCAATTAGAATAATGATAGTACAAATAATTTATATGTAATATTATAATTCCACACCAAGCACAATCTATTTTTCGGTGTGGTAATGGGTTCCATTTTTAATTTGTATTTTCTAGTATTTCTTTTGTAAATATTTTGTATCTTATAAAAATATTAAATAAAAAAATGAAAAAAATTCTATGACATTGAAGCATAGGTTACAATAAATTATAATTTATATGTAATACAATACCAACATAATATGAACAGTAAATTGAGAAGTGAATATTTATAAACTTCACCTTTTTTAATATTTTATTTTTTACCTTTTTTTTATGCAGGTATGTTACCAATGCTGAAATCTGTAATTTTAAATTGTTTTCTTGTACCTTGTGTTTATTAAAAAGATTGTATGATTTCCATAATAAATGCTAATTTCATATATATCCCTAAACAGATAGTGGAATATTCTGGGATTACCAACAACTAGTAATAGTCGTTTGCCATTGTAAATATGAAATATAGGAATTGTGCATTTTTTATTTCTTACTTGTTTCGACTTACAAGTGTTTTGGACCATTCATTTGAGCATTTGATATATTTATCTTTATATATATAATCACTGTCACTGAACTTCTAAACGGCTTAACAGATTTACGTGCGGTTTTCAGTGAAATGTAGGTCTTTGCGCTGTGCTTGTTTGTAGATATTAAAATTTTCAATTGAATCCGTGGAAAAAAGTTAGAAGCATAAATCTTTTTTTCATCGACCTACCAGGGTTGCATTCGACTAGAATGCATGTACAAAAATAATGGAAGGATGATTTTTTTTGTGTTAAAAAAACATTTGCTTTTTATGTATCCCAATCAGATTATTTCCTTACATTCCTTATAATTTATTCCCATTTATTTATTTTTTACTGGATTTTTAGTAATACTAAAATAATATTAACGGATATTCGATACATTTTTGAAAATCACACTCATGAATAAAGTGCACCCTTGTAGATCAGAGGAGCCGAGTTTGACATTTGCGAAAAGAATTATATATTTGAAAATTCATTATTTTATGTTTTGGAACTCAACCATAAACAAGCATCTAGGTACCTACTTAAATTCAATATTTAAATATTATTAATTTTTAGTTTTAGAATTCAATCATAAACAAGTACTTAGGTATCTACTTATCAATGAAGTCTTTTTCCAAGCCAATAAGCAGGCAAGCCAACGTTCGGGTAGGACAACGTCTGTCGGGTCCTCTAGTTATATGTAAATAAATAAATATTATTTGAATGTCATGTTTCAGGTAATGTGAGCATTGTAAATGCCACACTCAAGGATGTACCAGATTATTATAATGCAGAGAAGGCGTCACCTACTAGTGATGTGGAAGCCAATCCTTTAAAAGGTTCATTTTTGTTTATCCTAATTACTAACTTAATCCTTTTCCACATCCTGGCACTAAAACTAATTGCTTGTAGGCTTGTAATTTTGTTGACAGCCAACTCTTTCACATTCTCCTTTGGTTCAGAACTGCCGACAAACTATTGATATACAATGTCCCAGAGTGACTTGAGATTCTTATCAAAATCTACAATAGATTTTATACATTTTTAAATTTAGGTTTCATAGTATACGCCATCTCAACTTTTCATTATGAAAAATACAATCTGTAGTATAAATGAAAAACAATATTTTGGAAAAATGTACTTGCATAGTAAAAATAATAAAAAACTTAAGAAATTAACCAACAAAAATAACAATTTAAATAAACAAGAAAATGTGTTGGCCATCAATCGGCTTTCATCAACCTCTCAGACTCTCCGCGACCAATTTCACTAAAGTAAGCAATCAGTAACCTCCGTAGCTTGAGGCTCTTACGTTTCCGCGATTCAGGCATTATATTATATATTTTTGGTCCTATATAAGAGTATTGTCTCTGTGCTAAAGAAGTTCTAACCACAAATGTAATTTTGAGATATCTCCTTCCGCGTGTTAGTAAAACAGAAAACATTTATCTCAAATCAATTGTAAATGTTTTGGGAAAAATGTCACAATAAATATTATTTTGTACAAATGTTTTCCGAGTCATTATATGATAAAGAGTTTCTCATGATAAGATGCAAATGGGGCAGATCGATATAATTTTATTATAAAATCATTTTAATGATATTTTCTGCTGCTTTTTTAATATTTTCATTATTAATAAAACATTTACAAAAAGTACATATTATACTCCCAGAAGTTACTAAAAAAACTAATTTTGGACCGTACATAAAAAAAACATTTTTGTGACAATACATAATATCATACACAGTGAATACATCCGAAATAGTAAGAAAATATTATATAAGAAACTTAAAACTCAGTGCTTTACACCATCTATATAAATTACATTAATTACTATCACCATCACAAAGATTCAAGTAATATTTTTAGTTGCTACACTTCTGGATTTTCTATTAGATTTTAATTGTAAATTTGGTTTTCAGATGGCGAATATCAGAATGGGAAATCTGATTCCAGTATTGAAGAAGATGTTAATTCTTCTGATTCAGGGTATAAACCCAAGACTCCAAGTACAGCTGAGAGAAGGAAGATGTTTGAAGTGAAGTAAGTCTGCTTCAACTATTCAACTGTAATATTATTTGTTTTGATAATACATAATTATTTGTTACTCATTACTCAGTTCCACATTCCTCATCCTTTAATATGTATAGCATAATCTACTTTTATTGAGTTTATGTGGGCGAGCCTTATCTCCCCATTAAAAAAACAGCTCTTATTTTGAATTGCGGTAAAACCCTCTTTTTACGTTTTTCAAGGAAGCAAGAAAAAAAGGGTAAATCTGAGGAAAACGGTAAAGTGTGGAAATGAAAATGAATGGAAAAAATAGGAACTACATAATAATAAAATTAATTTGCTACACTATAGTGTAAATATACTTCCAGAAAAATTATAAAAACAATGATAATTAGGATTTGTTATATTATTTAATAATTTCAATAATTAACTATTTTCAATAATTTCACTAAAAATATTTTTGTTTTTTATACTTTTTCAAACAATATTATGTAATCTGTTATTTTATGTGTAAATAAAAAATAACAAAAATAAAATTTTGAATTGGCACAAAATAACGTAGAATATTTTTCCCCCTAAATGTTGGGAAATTTTATGTATGCAGTATCACTTTTTTTTCTATGGCATCACTAAAATCAACTGTTATAGATCGCTGCAAAATTGTTTTAGACTTTTATGACAACTTTTAAAACCATCTTTTTTATAACTTTAAATATTTTTTTTTTTTTTTTTTAAAAAGAAATATTTGCGTTCTTATGATTTACCCAAATATTTCATTTTGAGGGCCATTTTCAACGAGTTGTAAATAACTCACTATTAGAAAATGGGAATCAAGTTGGGGTAAAGTGGGATTCGAACCACAGACCTTTGGTCCGTGAGTCCGAGACACTAGCCACAGGACCACAACCCGATTCGATTCTTATCGTTACATTTTAAACATCGCAATTTATTGATATTAAAACCTTAATGTTCCTGTGAGGAATGTAGGTATATTGTTGGTGACAATAACATATCTGCAGTCGTCTGCATACCCACACAGCTTGGCAAGTCATTCTAGATTTGTCTCTCCTAGTAAACAGTCGCTCTCTAATCACAGTATAAAAAGTATTTATAATAAACCACAGTTAACTACATAAAGTCTTATTACTGATCTTCATATACCACCATAGGGTATAACAGTTCCTAAACGTTTGTCAACTGCGTATCATGATTTGTTCAAGTCAATATTACGTTTTTTACAAATGAAAAGGAAGACACTTAAACAAAAAAGTAAATTTCACTGCACCTGCTTTGAATTTAGGTTAAGACAATAATTTATCCTTTATTAGTTGTTAACCTGTTTTTGTTCTTCATTTGCCTGGCACACGCGGTGGCGCGCGGGCCGCAGCATCATTATTACGACATAATTTTGGCTTTGTTGATACATCAAATGAATTCCGAAAATTTTTAAACATGAAACCGGGGTGATGATAAATGTAAAAAAACGTTGATTGGTGGGAACATTTGTACGAGAATGTATGAAGAAAAATGACTCCTGAACATTTCGGTGTAAAAAGCGGGAAAATGTAAAATTGAGGAAAGTAAAAATGAGGTCTTACTGTGGATGCAAGAGCTCATTTGGTCATGATTTTTTTTTAGTTTTTAATATTTCGCAGTGGCTATAATACATAGCTGCAATATATATATCTTTTTCCTTAAAAAAAAACATTCAATCAACTTTTTAATTGGTCTACCGTAGTAGAATTGATGACCAATCTTATTGTTGCTTCTTTTTCATAGATCGAATTCCAAAGAGACTCCCGACACATGCGTAGTTGACGACGCTTTCGACGACGCCGGTGGTAAGTTTGATCGTTCTGGCAGCCAGCGCTGTAGTATAGCGGAAAGGCGACGCATGTACGAAGGAAGAAGTGTCAGCGTACAGGAGACTACAAATGTTCCTGTCGTCCAAGAAGTGGGATCTCCCACACCTTTGAGGTTAGTTTTGCCAAAGTTACAAATTTTTTTTTTGAGTAAAATGATTCATGGCAAAGGTCAGAAAATTTTTTGCTGTATTATGTTTAAAAGTTACTTAAGAAATTTTTAAACATAATCAACCTAATCCCTTGACTATAGATTTGTCTAAACTTTCCTAAAATGTAAGAAATATATATTTGAATTGTTTAATATTGAACACACTTCAGAAGCATCTTTCAGAGCATCGAGATTATTTGGCCTATTTGTTGACTAATCATAAACCTAGCAAATAACGACAACAATCATTGTGGGATTAATAAAGATGCTACACTCGTAACATAATCATTAATTGTACCTAATCATAGCGCAGATTAAAAAACAATTGTGTCTAAAAATCTTACCATCAAAATATAAAATTAAAATGACTGGGTTCTGTTAAATAATAGAGAGTAAGAAAAGAGTATTTTTATACATATTCTGATGGGAAATTAAATTTATCTTCAATTTTATCTACAAAGTAAAATTAAGTTTTCTGTATGAAAAATAGAATATGTCTACAATTTTTTTTCTTAACATGTTCAATTACCGGTTACCAACAAAGATACTTTGATTTTTCATACAAATAAACACACTTTCGTTCATAAATATCGATACTAATAAAGAAAGCCTTTCGGAATCGCGGCCCTAAGCATAGGCCCTAAAAGTATTTTTTAATTTAATTTATTTAGTGCTATTACAGCATATTCTAATATAATATCGTTGGGTTTCCGGCACAAGACGAAGACGACGTTTCTGGTTGAGAGATATTGCACTTTTAAAGTTAAAAGCTCATCCCAAAACAACAATTCAAATATTTACATTTTGTTCTACTGAATTTATAATATTTACACTGTTGTTCACTACTTAATTTATATAAAATCAGCTTTAAAACCGAAAAAAAAAACTTAAATAAACCTTTAAATTTATTGCAACAGAGAGGGAAAACATTTTTGAGAAGGGAATAAATATGAATAACTCCCTAGGGAGGAAATCCAGCCAGTCTGCAAGCATTTGGACATATTCAAACATTTTTAAATAAACCTAATTATTAACGACGTTCTTACAAGGTTACATCATTTTGCAAAAATGTTAGAGATGAGACAAATTGATCAATGTAAATTGATCGAATAAAAAAATAATTCATATGATGTTGTTCATTGTTGTTGAAGCATAAATGTCTAATTTTTGGGGTGAATAATTGTCTTAAACACACTATAATAGGCTTGTTTTTATATAAATTTTAGGAAACAGAGTTTCATGTTTGTATGAAAAAACTGATGAAACCGATTTGATCTGTGATCAGAAATTTCCCATCACTAGTGACATTAGTTTGTCAGCTGTCAGTTTAATCAAGCTATATGAGACAACTGTACCTAAAAGAAGCACTTACACACTTCTGGTCAAACAATAAGGAGAGGTCTCAGCAGAATGTCGGTATGAATTATGTCATACCCAAAACCCGTATGACTTTTGCTCAGAGACATCTCTCATTTATCGCACCGAGAGTGTTCAATATTTTGGAAGAATGTATTAAGCTCTCAAGAACAAAAAATATTTTTAAGAAAGGAGTTAAGGACTGGATTTTCCTTAGTGAGAGGGATTTGAGTAGGATACTCCTTGATGATTTTCCAAATGCTTGAGTTTACTGTTTACCATATTGATGTGCCATATATATGTTTTAAAAAATATTTTTTATAATTATTTTTTATGTTTCTAATCCTATATTTGTGGTGATATACTCATGTGTCTGTGTCATATAATTGCTCGTCCCATCTCAACACAGGACTTTTAGTCCTATGGAGTTGGGACTTATGGTCTCAAATCTCTTATGTATGTAAATAAATAAATAAATATTTCAAGGACTAAAGTATTTTTTTAAACGTTTTTAATATGTAATAAAATTCTTATTTTTAATGTATTTTTCACCTGCTTTTATTTTTTATTTTTAAATATATCATTTTTTATTTTAGAAGACGAGATTCCTTGAAATCTAGGCGGAGTCCCGAACCAGAGGACAAAAGGGCTTCTGTACCCAATCCTTCTACCAAAAGAACCTCAACTGTGTTCGGTAAATATTGCTTTTGAAAAATATTTTATTTCAGTACGAACATTTTAAAATCAAATGTATTCATAATTTCGCTTTCTGTTTAGGTCGTGTTTCCAAGTTCAGGCACTTAAAGGGAACTCCTGGACATAAATCAACCCATATTGAAAACATTAAGAACATCAGTCGCCAGATATCGGGAGAATGCGATGGTTTTCATGGTAATTTTATTCTCATATTGTTTACTTACTTGTTAATATTATTCCACTACAGTAATATGAGGACATGACAGGCTCTTAAGTTGTCATAAAAAGATGCTTATTCTGTAGTCTGTTTTACATATTTCTTGTAAAGACACAACCTGAAATTTGCTCAATTAGGAAAGTTGCAGGAGAAAAAAATTAAGAAAAAAAAACTAGGGAGTTTTAGCCATAAAAATTAAAACAAATACTCTATAAATATATGGTATAGTGTTGATGAATCAACATATAATTTATGCCTTAGCCAACCCGGAGCGTGTGGCCGTGGCGCTGGGTGGAGGCGGGGGAAGAGTGGGCGTACTGGAACTGGCGGCACGCGGGCGCCTGGCGGACGGTGTGACCCCCGCCCTGCTGCACCCCGCAGCGCTGGCCGATTGGCAGTGGGACCCCTTCTGCGCCGCGCGCCTGCTTGTGGCCTGCGACGACGGCCTGCTGCGCGAGTGGATCATACCGGAGGGAGGTGAGACTAACTCGACTGGCAATGAGACCCCTTTCTCCCCTATGATGACTTTCTTCCCGCAAAGTTCTGTATCAATACTTGACCTGTTGACCTGTGCCTTGACTCAACTTGTATTTTCTAGTGAGTCAGGGCAAGTTCATAGGCATGGGTCATTCCTGGTTCCTGGACTTATGTATGTGTAATGTTTTTAGTAAAAAAAAAATCATCTATCCGGATAGATAAGTAAATATTTAATTAAAATCTCGAATTAAAATCTTTAAAATCCCATAAGAAATTAATGCAGAAACTTACGTAAAAACATGCAAAAATGCCTTTCTTGTCATGCTACATGCACCTGTTACAGACATTTTACTAAAAATACTTTCATTATCCCAGATACGAAAAGTTAAATAATACTCTGAATGCATTAAAACTACTATTATGCAATAATAAAATTTTAGCTTTGAGAATATTTCGATACGCTAGAATCGCCTGTTTCTACAAATTTATACTAGAAATTTTAATCACTGCGCGCCGAGGTGTTTAAGAAGAATTCTAACAATACATTAATTCATTTATATTTTTATTATCTAGGTCTTACTGAGCCCACAAACTCGCCAAATCGCCAGATCGCTGTACACTCTGACAAGGTGTACATAATCCGTTTCCATCCCACGGCGTCCGACGTGCTCGTCACGGCTGGGCACGACCTCACCGTCAAGTTGTGGGACCTCTCCTCAGTGGACCCCGATCAGCCCAAGGAGAAGATTCTGCTGACGGGACACAAGGACCAAATCTTCGCCCTGGCGTGGTCGCCCTGTGGTAATTACCTGGCCACTGTCAGCAAGGACGGTCTGATTAGGGTGAGTCTGCGTCATTATTTCAAGGGAATGCTGATGGACAATGTTAAAACATTCTGTGTAATTTTTTTATTTTATAATATAAAAAATTAAAAAATATGTTTTCTGGATTCTTTTTTTTTACTAAATCAAAATTTAATTTTGTATGATTTCAATATTAGTTTCTTATTTTTTATTTTCAAACTGATTCAATACATTTAAATGTTTTATATACATACCTACAGGGGATGGTAAAAATAAAATGCAAAAAATACTTTAAAAATAAATTAAGCTAATTTGCCCAAATATTTAAATTTTGGGGGGCTTTTCAACGAGTTGTAAATAACTCACTGATTTGTGGCTGGGTCCACGACACTAGCCATGGACCACAACCTGATTCAATCTAAATCTAGAAATATTAAACCAAATTAAGTCTAGTTTGTAAAAAAACTTTTTGTGAAAATATGTACAGTAAAACCTCGTTTTTACATTTCTCGATTTGGCACTGAAATATTTAGGTTCAATTTATTTCCATACATTCTTATTCAAATAGTTCTCCCAATTAACATTTTTCATAACCCCGGTTTTAATCTGAAATTTATAAAAAAACTCATTCGATCTGTCAAAAGAAAACGAGCCGCGCGCACCACGTGAACGGAGAAAAAAATCGAGGTAAATAAAAAAATGTGTAAATTACTGTCTCAAACTAAATTCAAAGTAGGTGTAGTGTAATTTTGACATTTTACTAAATAGTCACATGCAGTTGACACATGTTTAGGAAGAATAAAGTCTTTACATCAATAAATTTATTACGATGCAGAAAGTTTAAAAATTTGGCAATAGAATTATTATTTGAAGTTATAAACATAATGTCAAATAGTTTTACCGCGGTGTAAATGACAGTTGAAATTTTGTGTAGCCATACTAAAAAAGTGATACCATATAAATAAAACTTCCCAATATTTAGGGAAAAAATCATTGTATGCATTTTATGCAAATTCAATTTTTTTTTCGTGTTTTTAAGGTTGACATAAAATTATTTAAATATGTTTTTTTTAAATTCAATAAAAAATAACACATTGTAGCATTGCTTGAAAAAATACATAATATTCTTAGCTAAATCATTGGTAAATATGAATAATCCCCAATTATGACAGTTATTACAATTTTTTTGCAGTATATTTAGTACAGTCTAGTACAATAATTATATTTTTATGTAATTTAATTTTTTCCGTACAATTTTAATTTCTTCACTTTAGAGTTTTCCTCAGTTTGACACTTTTTTTGGCTCCCTTGAAAAATGTAAAACAGAGGTTTTACTGTACTTCTTTTTCACAGTAGTGCAGTGTAGTATATTCAATTAAAAAATGACTAAATTTGTGAAATTCATTATCTTTTATGGAATTTTATTTTCATTAAGTTTCTCCAACAAAGACTATGTTTATTGTAGGTGTATAAGCCTCGATCTTCCACTGCTCCGATTCGAGAAGGAAAGGGGCCGGTAGGAAGTCGCGGTGCTAGGTTGGTGTGGGCTCTCAATGGCACCCATATTGTGGTTACTGGATTCGATAAGTAAGTACATTCATACCTCATGCGGTTGCAGACCCCATGGCATGGAATGCTCTCCCAACAGAAGTGCCAAACTATGAGAGCGAATTGATGTTTTGGAAAATACTTAAAACTCACCTTTTCTCTAAACCATTTTAATAAATCTGTTGTATTTGATGACAAAACAAATTATTTTACTTAAATTAAAAATTTCATAGAATCACTTTGTAAAACTCCCTTGAGATATTATATTCCGAAAATGGCGCTTCATAAGTTATTCATAATAATACTCAAACTTCCGTATAAAAAAAAGTCCAAGGACTTTTTAAAATATTTTAATTGCAATGTTAAACCACCTTTAAAATTGTGATTTTTTTTTTTTTTTAAAGCAAAATAAGTAACCAAATAACCCGATATATAATGTCCGTACAATCAAAACTCTTTATTGCTCGACTGTGCGCCCTCTTCTAGAATATGCCTCCGTGGTCTGGTCGCCATTCTATGTCAATCGCATAAATCACATTGAATCAGTCCAACATCGCTTGTTTTGAAAAATAGCGTGGATGCTCGGACTAGAGAGAGATAATTATTCTTATGCTGATATAGAGTCAATGTTCAATATTTCTAGTCTACAAAAACGTAGAACTAATATTGACTTCATATATATGTTCTGCATACTAAATGGTATAATCGATGTCCCATCATTACTGGGACAAGTAAAATTCAATATTGCGACTCGTAGGTTGAGAAACAATGAAGTACTGTTCATCGATCAGCATAGAACAAACTATGGCCTTAGTTCTCCAATGACCTGTCTTTGTTGTATTGTTAACTCAAGACAAGATCTGGACTTTTTTGTTTAAGTTTACAACGATTTAAATGAGTACTAAATAAATAGTCCAGATCTTGTCTCGATGTCCGTTATGTTCGTCAATGCTTCTTTTCTTTTTTGAATGTTATAAACTCTTCTTTTATTGTAATATTTTAACCCTATAAATTGTATACTTGGACAATGTCCGTTAATAAATAAATAAATATTCACTACACATTGTCACATACATACAATACTCACACACACATAGACATATAACACACACCCTCACATAATATATATATACTCAGTATACTCACCCTCACTCACAACATGTACAATAATAGCACTGATACACTAAAACAAATACTTAGCATAAAATATTATTACGTTAAAATAAAAGTCATCCTCATAATGTAATTAAGACACATTTTATATATATATTTCTACCGACATATTGAAACCATTGTATTTATTCTATAATGTGTTTTGTTTTTATGAGAAAAATAAAATAAAATATGTATATGGAGCTTTTCATGTTTGTACTAAAGTGTTGTTAATATTTCAGGGTTTCAGAGCGCCAGATAACAGTTTTCAATGCAACAGATCTTTCCGCTCCCCTCAATACAATTGGACTTGATGTCTCTCCCGCTATCCTTATGCCATTCTACGATGAAGACAGCTCCACTCTTTTCCTTACTGGCAGGGTAAGAAAATACTTAGGGTAGATAGATACAATTAGGAATTATTTGCTTGGTTGGGCTGTATATTGCAGATGGATCTCGAGGTCTTTAGAATGCGACAACGCGATCTCTAGTTCTAGATGTGAGAGGCCCGGAGAAACCGTATGCTCCAACTAGATAGCAGATTTGGAATGTGTGTTAGTAAAATACTAAACAAATCTAGAAAAGTTTTCTTTTTTTCCACGTCCACTCCTAAGTGGAGCACGACGACATCACCAAAAGCTGTTGTTAGTTCTGCCGAATAAAGCCGCAAGATCACCATCCACCGTCTTCCTGGACGGCGGGAGCCCGTGGGTGTGAAGAAAAGGCAGCTCGGGTTGATGCTCTACTGAGGTTTTCGCAGCATGTGTCTAAGCCAGGTCCATCGCCACATTCTCTAAACACTCGTTATAAGAGACTGCTGCGTCCGTTCTCGGACTTCGATGTTAGTTATGAAATCGAACCAACAAATAGCATGATGCAATTAACACTGTGATTCAATCCGAAACATTGGAAAAGAGTGTGAACACGACCCAGAAAAATTCGCTGTGCAGATAAATATTTTTTTTACTGATTGTATAGATCATTGTTTGTTTCGTTCTCAGGGAGACACAACCATTTACTGCTTGGAGGTGACTCAGGAGCCCCCCTTCCTGTGCGCGCTGTCCCACCACCGCTGCCCCTCCATCCACCAGGGGCTGGCCATGCTGCCAAAGAACACGTGCGACGTGAGCAGAGTAGAATTTGCCAAAGGTCTGCGCCTTACCAACACCACCATTGAGCCACTCAGCTTCACAGTGCCCAGAATCAAGGTATATGCCCCTTCTCTAATCACCTTTACGAAATGCTTGAAATCCTTAGAGCCCTAATTTTTCATCATATTGTAGGACTCACCCGGAAACCAATGCCCACTGTTGCCTGATCTACTATCGTCTTAAGGACAGTGCAGAAGATACATTTTGAATGTCATTTCCTGTACGTAAACAAACGAATAATCAAAACATCCGAAATCAAAACCTTTGTCAAATCGCTGACAGCAAGAGAAATACAGAACCGCCTCAGTTCCCCACTCGGAAAAAAACACTATGGACTAGACTACGAGTAGTTCAGTTCAGACATTAAGTAGATCAGTCCAGTTTGGAGAATCCAAACGGTTGGCTGTTTCAAGCATTCGTTTTTCAAATGAAATGTCATACAATATTCCTACTATATATCCAACAATATTTTTTGATCCTCTCCCCGTCTCCTCTCAAACTTCTTACCTGATCTCGAATCCCGTGAATTCCTTACTTCATCATGTAAAATGTTATAGAAGTACATTAAAACCTCATTTTTACATTCCTCAATTTTACGTCTTCCCGCTTTTTAGGCCAAAATGTTTAGGTCTAATTTTTTTCCATAAATTCTCATTAAAATATTCCCCCAATTAACGTTTTTTACATTGAAAATTTTTCGAAACTCACTTGTCTGTCAAAAGACGCCAAGCTGCGAGCCACCGCATTTGCCCAAAAGGAAAATAAAAAAAAATTAAAATTGTTGTCTCAAACTAAATTCAATGTAGGTTCAGGATAATTGACCATTTTGTTTAAGTTGCTTAATTTCGACATTTTACTAAATTGTGACATGCGGTTGTCGGATGAAGAATAAAGTATCAATAAATTATGATGCAGAAATTTTAAAAATTTTGTAATAGAAATATTTTTTTAAGTTATAAACATACTTTGGAAAGAAGATTGTTTTAGTAGTTATCATAAAAGTGTGAAACAGTTTTGCTGCGATGTAAATGACAGTTGAAATTCTGTGGTGCCATACTAAAAAAAGTGATAATGAAATTTCCCAATATTTAGGGAAAAAGTCATTGTATGCATTTTATGCTAATTCGAATGTTTATTTTCGTATTTTTAAAGTTAAGTACCTATTTAAAATTACTTAAACATGTTATTTTTTTAAATTCAATAAAAAAAACACATTCTGGTATTGATTGTAAAAATACTAAATATTTTTAAAGAAATCATAGGTAAATATAAATAATCCCCAATTATGGCAGTTTTTACAATTTTTCTGCAGTTTTTTATTTCTTCATTTTAGCATTTTCCTCAGATTAGCACTTTTTTTTTCGTTGCTCTCTTAAAAAACGTAAAACAGGAGTTTTACTGTATAACAATATTATCGTAGCCATCTTTACAATGGAAATCAAATTATCTTAAAACCAAACTTAACACAGGTTCAAAACATGTAATCTTCAATAAACTGTGGCCATCTATATGCATACCTATTTACCAAATAACATGTCTTTTTGTGTTTCAGAGTGAATTATTCCAAGATGATCTGTTCCCCCCGACTCGCGTGAGCTGGCTGCCCACCCTCACCGCTGCCGAGTGGTTCAGCGGAGTGGACAGGCCAGTCAAGAGGATCTCTCTCAAGCCTCCGGGAATGGATTCACGTGAGTTCTGCCATATATCTAGCCTATAACAAGGCGAGCCGGCTCTCTACCCTCATGAGAGGATCTTCCCGCCTAAATTAATACTGATTTATTTTACGCAGTATCGGAGTCTGGTGTCCCTTCGCCCCAGACCCCCTCTGGACCGGCCCCCACCAGTGCTCCCCTACCCAAGGGGCCCTTCAACAGGCTCGGCTGGAATCCTGAGATGGCGGGCCTTACTAAAGCCAAGCAAGATGAGGTAATATTACATTATTATCTGTATTTCAAGATGGATGTCAAATATTGATTTTCAATAATACTTTTTCACCGATTTCCGTTGACCGGTTTCAAAGCGACACAAGCTTCTTTATCAAGGTATGCTTAACTAATGAATTCTATTCTATTTTTTACAGTGATTACTAAATTGATACATATGGAGCAAATATTGTTGTTGTCTAGTTTTAAAGATCGAATCCATCTCACTTTACAATTCTCATCTTTACAAGAACAACATGACAAAAAGACTCGATTTATTAGCTCCATATGTTTCCATATGTATATTTTTTTGATAATATTTAGTAATCGCTGTTAAAATACAATAGGCTTAGATTCATTTGTTAAGTATACCTAGATAAAGAAGCTTATGTAGCTTTGAAACCGGTCGGTAGAAAAAATAAAAATATGTGGCTAAAAAACAAAGTTGTTTTATATATATTTTATTAAATATCAAGTGGTTAAAAATAAAGCGCTTTTTTTTATATATTGAGGAAGTTCAGTGTCTTTTTTAATTTTTTATTTTTTATTTGTTAGTAGACTATTAAACTAAGACAATATTTTTTTTTTTTCTGAAAGTTTTGTTTTGTATTTCTGAAATAACTCGGCGTGTGACGTCAGGGTTTGTTCTCTGTTAGTTCTTCCGATTGGTTTGTTTACGGTAAGCCAACCGGATATCCTTCACAGCTCCCATATCATCAATTGGTTCATATGAACCCGTGACGTCGATCAAAGTAGTGCGTTTTTATTGAAATATTTTTTATTATTTTTTTCGTGCATTTTCAAGAAACTTTGCCTTACAATTTAATGATCTAATTTTTACCGCGCGTAAGAAAACATTTTTTGTATCCAATTTCCCGTATGGCTGAAGTTCCCCATTCCCGAATAGCCACAGAGTTAGTGCTTCAAATATAAATTTTAAACTTCATTTTCAGATACAGCGATCTCTAGCTTCGCGGGTCGAAGTGAATCTCAAATTGGAGCAGGACAGTATGGAAGGAGTGGACGAGTCAGAATGGGATCAGTAAACTCACTGTACGAGTTTGATGTGTCGACATCACGCTACGCTCAACCATCCTCAAACTCACTCATCTACATTTAGATAATAACTCTCTTCCATGTTCATCCCTAGAAAATCATACAATCATTATTTCGACACTGAAAACAAGCCACTAGATAAATTAATCCCATTCTTTCCCCGATATTTCTCAAAGAAACTGCATTGAAATAATTTTAGTTCATAAAATTTCACTGCAACACTTTGATATTACTGCGTGACATTTTTTGTTTACATACTGTTAATCAAAACTCATGTGACTTTCATTGCATTTTTCGTGACAAAATACTCTTGAGATTTTTTTTCCTATAAAGTTATGGTTTTAATACTATAGTAGCCCCTCTAGTTTTAGACAGGACAAAAATCTTGATTTTCGCGTTATTGGACTGTTAGTACTACTTTTGTTTATTTACACAGTGATAAATCTTAAATTTGAATGCTTATTTTTAGACAATAAAGAGTAAAGATTCTGAGACATGTCAAACCTAAATAAAAATGAAAAATCGTTACATAATCTTTATTCAAACTGATGTCACCTTGACCTTTAAACGTTTGCGGTTATGTCGGCTTAAGCCATCAAAATCGTGTCTCTTTATGTACAGTAAAACCCCCTTTTTACGTTTTTTAAGGGAGCAAGAAAAAAAGTGTAAAACTGAGGAAAACGCTCAAGTGAGGAAATGAAAAATTTATGGAAAAAATAGGAATTACAAAAAAATCAAATTGATTTGCTACACTGTGTACATATACTTCCAGAAAAGTTGTAAAAACGGTGAGAGTGGAAATTGACAATATTTTTTTACCTATTTTCAATGATTTCACACAAACATTTTTTAATTTTTCAAACAATATTATGTAATCTGTTTTTTTGTATTTGATTCAAAAACACCATGTTAAAATTATTTTATGTGTAAATAAAAAAAAACGAAAATAGAATTTTAAATTTGCATAAAATAACCTAAAATATTTTTTCCCTTAAATGTTGGGAAATTTCATTTATACGGTATCACTTTTTTTTCTATGGCATTACTAAAACGACTGTCATAGATCGCAGAAAAATTATTTACACTTTTTTGACAACTTTTTAATAACTTTAAATATTTCTATTATGTTTTAAACATCGCAATTTGATGATATTACAACTTTATTGTTTCTAAACGTTTGTCAACTGCGTATCATGATTTGTACAAGTCAATATGACGTTTTTGTTCAAATGAAAACTAAGACTAACCCTTAAGGAGACACTTAAACAAAAAGGTCAATTACTCTGTACCTGCTTTGAATTTAGGTTAAGATATTAATTTATCTTTTATTAGTTGTTTACCTGTTTTTATTCTTCATTCGCGTGGCACACGCGGTGGCGCGCGGGCCGCGGCACCATTACTACGACGTAATTTTGGCTTTTTTGACACATCAAATGAATTCCGAAAGTTATTAAGCGTAAAACCGAGGTGATAAAAAATGTAAAAAACGTTAATTGGGGGGAATATTTGTATGAGAATGTATGAAGAAAAATGGGTCCTGAACATTTCGGTGTAAAAAGCGGGAAAATGTAAAAACGAGAAACGTAAAAACGAGGTTTTACTGTACTTCTAACCATCATCTATGGTCCAATCGGTATTCGTGGATCTTATTAATTATATGATTGGTCCTGTGAGAAAAAAGTGTCCGCGAACGTGTTTAACTCCACAGGCAAAATTCTTCAGCAAATTTGTGCACTTTATTTCAGCTGTGAATTATTTTTAAATGTCTTTTTTTCACATGTTTTCTTGGAGCGACTGTTTTATAAGACTGATCATTTTTGTATCCTATGCACTTTTAGGTGCAGTTAAAAGGAAAGAACATTTAAATTTTGATTTCTGGCTGTCTGATACTAGAGGTGAGAATGCTCAGTACTTTTAATATGTAAACAAGTATTTGTCCGATGATATAATATATTATGTATTAATTGTGGGGTTATAATTTAAAATTGACTCATTCTCATTTCTCATTTCCAATCCTGCAAACATTTTCAGGTAGTGGAAATTTACTTGTTTTGTGTATGTGTAATATCGATGGCAGCTACGTAAACTATTGTATGTTGAAAACATCAGCTTTTCAAGACGGCCGATTAAAGAGATAGAATAACTTTTTGAAGTCGTAAGATTCACATGAAATTTACCAAGTATAATCCTGAATTCAAATAAGATTCTTTGAAATTAAGGTAATCATTTGTGAGTCTTTAATTAGCTCTAATTAATTTTAATTAGCTTTGATTATCTAGAGAAGGCAATAATGTCTGGCCGAGTTGAAGGTAGAAGAAGCCGGGGTAGAATCCCATATAGATGGACTGACCAAATGAAGGTGGCTACGGGGCTAAAATTTGATGAGTCGGTTCGTCGGGCTGAGGACAGAATGGAGTGGAACAGACTAATCAGATGTGTTCATGGTGGTTACGATCCTCAGCATTGAGGGACCGACTTGGAAGAAGAAGAATTAGCTCTCTTGAAAAGTTATTGTATTCAACATACGATAGTTTACGTAACTCCTATAGATAAGATAATGAAAAATTTGTACAGAAAAAGGTATGTTTTTAATCGATATACAGTTTGATAAAATGAAATAACAGTTTTTGATGTAAAAATAAATGAATTTCATTTTTTTTTTAAATATGCAAATCAATAAATTTTATCCTAAATTGCATTATTTTACATTTTTTAGATTATGTATTTATACTTTGTATTATAACCCCATGATATATATTATATAAAATCACAAATTTCAATAGATTGTAATTTTTTCAGTAATATCATGACCATTCATCCCGCCCCTTCTCTGAGCTTTACAAATACTTAATATTATAGAATCGGCTTTAGTATCTTCTAACTATCAAACTAAGGTATTTTTTCTAATTTTTGGTACTAAACTTAATAATCTACTGCCAAGTGGAATGGTATTTTTGGCAGAAAAGTCATCAATATTTGTATATCATAATATTTAATTATGTAAGTTAGGCTGTAACCTTTTGATCAAATACCACCGTATTTGAAGTATGTATCACCAAAAGGCTCATGTATTAATATTAGCGTAGAGGAAATATATCTTTAAGATTAATATTTTTTGCTTGCAGATGCAAATACTCATTTTTTATTGTAATCTTTTCATATCCAGTAATGATTTCATGACAAAATGTGATAATCTAATGCCAAAATCCTAGATTTTGCGTGCTATTTTACTTTTATGCCTATTGCGCAAGTGTCTCATTTCCAAAATTTTTATTACTATTTATTTTGTATGATTAGTTTATTTTACTAATTAATAATCAACATGTGTCAAATTTTTCGTAGAAATTATGATACGAGTTGAGTAAATACATCTTTAATTTTTAAATATTACATTCTCAAGACGCAATATTCATCTTTGTTATATGTCATATAATATTTATAATATATGTATGATTAATATTGATCAATTGTTCGCGGCAGAATTGAGTAGTGTAATTTATTAATCAAATAAAAATCAAGTGTACTTAGGAATGACGCATCATTATATCGTTGGCCTAACTTGTAAAACTCGTAAGGCGCAAACTTATTTTTGTTGAGAGTAAAAGTAAAAATAGGTTTTACTTCAGTGGCGAAGTTTTTTTTTTTAATATTTAAAAATGTAATAATGCATCACTGTTCAAGTTAGCAAGTTATACACGCATAAATTATTTGAAGTACTCCAAAATACAGAAAACCCCAAAATATAACTTCAGACCATTTGTGGCCTCACGAGTTTTACAAGTGGGGTGACGATATGTATCTGTAAATGAAACCACTTTTACCTATGTCTTTACTAAAATATCTTCATTCATATTTTGTTTGAACATCCATAATTCTTCGATTATTCCATCTGTTGATTTCTTTATCTATGTATTTACAAACGGATGTTATAGAATTATTAATAATTTGAAAAAAACTTGTATCTTTTTGTGGTTTTTAACTGATTCCTAAGGTACATACTTTTATTTAATATTGTTTTTATTTTCAAATTTCATCATTCCGAGATTTTAAATTCTGATTTTTAAGTAAATGTTTATGTAACCATGACAATACGTACCATCAACCTCTGCATGCTCGTGTACGTAATCTGTATGTGTTAGTGAAAGCTAGGAAGTAAGTAATAATTTTCTATTGAATCAGGTACAAAATTTGGATTATGTGCGCAGTTTCAAGTTTTCACATGTTTCCCGAACATTCCTGTTCGATTTAAAATTTCTGTTATATTGATAGCAGTCCTGTTGTAACCTTTTTGAATTTATTCCAATTCGTATCTCGGTTATATTTTGTAAATTTAAAGACATCAAAAGACAGGCTCTTTTTAAACAAATATAAAAGCGTATAAAAACAATGTGGTTCCTACATCATGTAAGGAAATTAATTTCTATTTATATTGTTGCTTACAATAAACATTGAGTACTTGGCTGTAGTGGAGGGTGTTTTGCTGCACAGCGCGGTCGCAGTGAACTGAAACATGGTAACAAGTAAAGTGTCCATAGTGACCGCGCGGGGTCGGTAAGGCGCCGCATACCACGCCTGCGCCACGCCGCAAAACGCTCGCCACTATGGCCAAGCATTTATTTTCATTCCACTTTTAATATTCATAAGTGTCTATTAGCAAAGTACGTAGGTCAAATCTGAAAACATTTTTAAACCATATTGTACATTTTTTTATATAAAAATGACTTAACTTAAAACAGGTTTGAAAATGTCAAGTCAAGAAACTGAAAAAATTCTACTCGCAAATACTTTCAAGTTGATTTGATAATTTTTTATTATGATTTGACAATTTACTCATTATGTTCTGATCTACATAAATGATAAAAAATAATCTTATAATTACCACCCTTCAAATGTGTACATTATTTGGGAGATTAAATTAGATATGTGATCTCAAATTAAATGAACACGATTTTCATTTGAATTTTAAAAGTATGTTTTGTATTTTGATTTTTTTAAATAATAAAAAGACAAAATAATTCATGCATAATAAAACTAAATTGAATAATAACTGTGCCTCACCATGAGGAAGATATATCCCCCAGTACTATTTGTTTGACTTTACAAATGCATTTTTATATGGAAAAATATTTTAAATACATGTCTATAGACTTTAAAAACAGTTGTATCCGCCTCAAAAACATACAAAATTATTCCAGTTGATAAACATGTCGTCGGCTTAACTTCTAAAGCTTGTAAATCCCAAACTTACGTTTTTTCAGGGGTGAGTAAAAACAATTTTTACTTCAGTAGTGAAGTTTTATTTTCGATAATAAAAAATAAAATAATGCAACACTGTACGGATATACAAATTTTACACACATATTGATCATTTGAAGTCTCAACAGAAAATGTCAAAATATCATATGTGAGGAGAGGAGACAGCAAAGTACGACACGAGGGCCTGGTCAGACTCTCACATGAAAATGGTAGACTAAAATCTCCAGCTCAAAAGGCGTTCTGGTACCAGACCATTTGTGGAGTTAGGGTGACGATATTGTGAATTGGAAACAAATTGGGTATTGGAGATATTGCATAAAATTTTCAAATGAAATCATATCTGTGATACTTTTTCTATTAAACCAAATGGGCTGTTTTTAAAGTGTATAGGCAGGCTGTGGTCTTGACATCTCACGGATCAGGGGTCCGAGATTTATAAAAAGGACATAATTTGTGTCTCACCTTTGTAAAAAAATGGGTATGTTTTACTATATTGCTGGCAATACAGCAATACCGCATGACTATCATTATTTTTTTTTGGCAGGAGAATCTAAAAAGCGTTCTTTTAATATAATTACGAATTTAATCAACCAAAAATACCAACAATTTAAAACATTTTCACAAAATAAAACAGGTTTACATACGAAATTGATAAATTAATTACAATTTGTTATGTTTAGATATTATTCATCAATTATATGTGAACACAACATGCAGAAATAAGTATAAAAAAAAATAAAAAAATATGCGGTATTGCAGTATCATTGATTATAATATTACATATAATATTTTTAATGTAATGAATTTAAAATTAGTTTCTAACCAACATTGATATTTAGGCAGGTGCCACGGTGCAGTTGGTAAGACAGCAAACTGTGAAACTGGCGTCGCGGGTTCGATTCCCGCCACTTGCAAGAGAATCGAAAAATACATCCAGTACTTTTCGATTTTTAACGAAATTAATTTATTTTAAATTCACTAAATGAAATTTACTATGCATTCAACTCGACTCGTTCCTTTTTATTTTTTAACTGTGTGCATATTTTTGGTACGAAAGAGTAAAGTTGGTCTGCAGAATGTATTGAAATTGATGATATTCTGTGTGTTATTGATTTCTAGTCCAAAGGTATTTTATTGCCTTTTTTTGGCTATTTTTATAGAACCTTATCGATGTAATTAGATTATAAGTAGGCGTAAGTTTTTTACGGTCGTAATATTAATGTCAATGTTTTCGGTCCATTTATAAAGAGTAATATGTATCCACTAAAATATTTGATAATCCCAATAAGACGCATATGTACCTAACTCTGCATTACATGTAATTTTTTCCACAACGATTTAAAGATCTCATATTATTTTATTAATCTAATTAATATTTTTTTATCCAATATAATTAGTTAAAATAATTCAAACTGTATATGGTTTTGTTTGAAACTATGAATTGGATTTATAAAAATATATGTCGATTTGATTCATGTAATTTATTCACAATTATTCTCGACGGATTTACATTTTAATTATGTAATTACTATGAAATAATAGGTTATTACTGTTAATTTTTTTATGGTTTTTTAAAGCTCCAATATTCTAAATTATCAATTCGAGGATGCTATACAATATAAATATTTTAACTCATCTTGCAGTTACAGAGCGCGATAACTAATAATTATGTCATTTTTTATTTCATATCATATATTATACAATGGAAATGATTTATAACATATTTTTTTATGAACAATCTTGCTTTGATTATTTATTAATTTATTGTGATAAGTTGAAAATTAACCCATGATTCAGTTCCATGGGATTTAAAAAATAATTGAAATAACTAATTTAAATTCATAATTTTACATATATTACCACTGAGATGGAGAACATCTTTGAGAAGGAAATTTGTAGTAATTTAGAGAGCTATATATCTATTTTCTGATTTATGTGATAACTTTACACACTGGAACGTTCACTGTTCTACCTATGTTTGAACATGAATATTTATTTAATTCTATCTGTTCACTTTTCTGAAGTAAAGGAGCTGAAAACTTAATTGATGTGGGTAAGATTCATCCAAATTATTTCATCTGCTAGGCCAACGATGCCTGAAAATATTGAATATCCACTTCTTTTTGAACCAGTTGATTTATTCGACAATAATTTTAGTATACCCAAATCTTTAGTCAAGTAATAACAGTATGTATTTTGTATGCACCTATACATACAAAATTAAAGTAAAATATTGCCTTTATATTTGGACCGGTGCATTTGAATTTAAAAATAAGAATATAAAGACGCCATTTGTATTTTATTCTTATAGGTTAAAAAAAAACCCTTGCTTTAAGACGCAATCATATTGAACGCCATTTTATAGTTTTATAATTTGAATTTCTTATTCTGCATATTTTTACTATTTTAAATAATTATTTTTATTAAATCATCTCATTGAATATATATTTATTTGAATGTACTCCAAATTGTGCAATAAGAAGACTTAATTGATGTGTATTTTGACTTATATAATACATATTGACAATGAAAATTTTATATGTATATTAATCGATTATTTCATTAATTTTTCTTGCTCATGTAAACTATATATTAAATATTGTACCAGCTTTTTACTTATGATATCAATAATATAAATAAATTAATCACGTACAATACATTGAGCTTTTATTTTATGAACATAAATTCATCGCCAAGTTTGAACATCTCCAAATTATGAGTAAGCGCAAACGGTAAAAGTGAGCAAAACGTTGTCATTGTGCCTTGGAAATCGGCTATGTGTTTTTCACAAAAATTCTCACGAGAAACAAAAAAATAATATTTTAATAGAAATGTCTGGGAACATTGTTTTTTTTAATGAAAATTGGTACTTTATTATTTTAACTGCGGTTAAAAACATTTTTTTTAGCATAGTCAAATGAATGCTCATAGCCAGTTTCCAAGATGCAACAACGACTACATACTTAAAAAACAAAAATACTCATTGTAAAAAATATATTTAATACAGTTAGTTTTCTTTCAAATAATGTTCTGTCTCAAAATGTATTAAAACATATTTTCTTGAACTCAACAAACAAATGAAAATTGGTGGAGAGTTGGCCTTGTAGTTTTTGGGGTTGGCGCGTTCGCCTATCATGTTTTGTTCGATTCCTGCCTAGGTCGACGCAAAACGTAAGTTTAAAAGGTGGTTTAACACTGCGATGTTTTTGGTGTCACACCGGACTGTTTATCTGAAGCATAAGACTTATCACCCTTTTATACATAACAGTTGGAAATACATTGCATTCGCTGTCTATTCAGTGCCCTATGGACCATCAGGTGCGGATAAGGGTATAAAGATGATGGATTAAAGGATTTTTTATGCTAATTTTCCCAGTATTCATTGATCGCGAAGTTTATCTTTTTTTAGTTTTCATCATTTGCCAGTTGCAGTTTTCCTCTCCACATAGGATCTTTATTTTTGATATTCTCAAGTTCTGTAGTTGGATTTAAAGACTCGAGCGTTTCATCTAAAATGCTTTTGGGCAAGTATTTCCTAAGCGGTGGACTTATAAGATTAGGGTCCAGTTTAGTAAGGTCTGTAGGACCAGTCAGCCAGCTGACAATGATGGCTACTATCATGTTAATTATCGTCCCAAATGCAGTGTAGGTGATGAAGGATAATTTGTAGAGAAAGAACACGTCATCGCCCCGTAGAGCTTCTGCGTCTCTGAAAATTTAAATCATTTAAAATGTCATCATCTAGTTCATTAGTCAGATATCTCAAAAATAAAAGTAGAGACAGTGAGAAAATAATTATATAAATGGTCACCTGAAATCTAGTACTTATTGTTAATTTGGGCATGAATTTTATAATGATTTTTTGTAACTAATGCCGAGTCGCGAAAGATCTTAAATGATTTCAATATTTTTCTTATTCATTGTAATTGTTGATAAAAAAAAAGTAATTTGTATCGATTAATTTGTATAGCACAAAAAAAACCTCCGTAGGAGTAGGCTAAGAGGATAAAATGCCATATCACTCTGTCCTTGCGTACAAACCACGGCTCCTCTAGATCCATACATTTTCTCTTGCACGCATGTCAATTATTCCGACTTTTGACACATGTCCATCTTCAAGTATTTGTTGAATTTTGTCATACCATGACTTTCTCGGTCTTTTTCTGCATCCATCAACATTAATATCATAAATCTTTTTAGTCATTCTATCGTTTTTCGCTGTCCATTTGCTCTGCATGTCCAAACCAACGCAGAAATTCTTTCTTGGATATGTTGATAATGCTTGTCTCAACCTTACATAATGCATGAATCTCGACACATTTCTGCATCTTTTATGCCTGAGACATTGCAAGAACATTTGAAAAAATAAATGAAATGGTTTTAAATAAATAAAAATATTTTAATCGCATTAAAAAATTACCTTTCTGAAAAGTCCAAGTTACTATCGGACATTGTGTGGTTACACGTGTTAGGTATCCCCGGGTACACTTCATGTGTTGCGTTGTTGACTCCGTAGATTGTTGATCCCACGGCTATCCAGGTTAGGACCAACATACTGCTGATGGCACCAGCTATGGCGCCTGTTGAGTTGCAGAATGGCACCAGCATTCCCAGAGCAAAGAAGGATAAACATGGTGCGGCCGTGATACTATCCAAGGTGTACATAACCTAAAATGTCGAGTACTTACTTTAAATACATATATTTTTTTTGTTAAGCGCTTGTCTTGTCTACCGTCATTATTCCCTTTTTGTACCTAGGTATTACACTGCACTCCCCTATTTGGTTTATGGTAATTAATGTTGATTACTATTATAATTATAGTTCCTGGACTAGCAACCTGAAGCGTAAGACATCCTGCCTTCATGTAACAAAAATGTCTTTGGCTTTTTTCCTTCATTGAATTAAATACATTATTTATTTATTTGACGGCCTTATGCAGTCCATTCTAACAATAGTAAATACAATTTCTATCACTGTAGTTAATAATTTTTAACAGCTTACAGAACGTTTTTAAAAGTTCATATTTTTCCACTATGTTGCGATTCAAATTAGCTACCCTTTCCACAGAGGGTGAAATACAAACTGTTGGCTTATATATAAGTCACAGGGCAATTCTGCTTAAAGTATTAATCAATTAATATCTTATAGAACTGTGCTCTTCAGATGAACCAGCTGACAGACGTCTTAGATTAGCTACATCTACAGTGATAGGAAAAGTCATTATGCCTGTTTGCATTCAGCGCACTAAATAATAAATTTACAGTTGCAGGCCCTATGGCATAGAATGCTCAGGAGATTGGCATAGAATGTTAGGAAACAGAAATGCAAAACTGTTAGAGTGAAGTGATGTTTCAGAAAAAACTTTAAACCCACCGGTTCTCTAAAATTAGGCAAAAGTTAGGCCAAATTAAATTAAATATTGCGTAGATTGCACGTTAAACACCGTTGAGGAATACCTGAAAGTAATAACTTAAAATCCATAAACTAATACTAAATAAGTTATTTTTCAATACATACGGATAGAAGTGTTCCCATGTTTTCGACGACAGGAACCATAGCCACTGTATATATCCCACCAATCACTATAAGGGAGCGAATAATTAACTTTTCTTTTCGTTGCGATATTCCGTCTCGTTTGATGTAATCGTTATAGATGGATCCTGCTACTGTATTTAAGATGGCTGCCAGGTAACTAAAATAAAAATAGAGGTGGTCAAAATGAAAAAAAGTTATGTATGTGTTAATTCATTTCCAATTCGTCGCTTTAGTTCGTTTTTGCCCAATCTGTTGGTCTGCCATTTTTGAAGAAATTGAGTTAAGTGTACAGGAGTTCTAAGAAACCTTTTATTTATAAAATTCAAATGAATAAGTTTATTTTTAAAATTGTTTAAAGGGTTTTTTTTTATGAATTTCGTCGGTCATTACTTATGCCTATTTTGTAAAAAAATCTATTTCTGCAGATTTCTGTTTTGGTCTGCTGGATAAAAACGAACTGAACCAATGAATTATTCAAATAACTATCTCAACACTATCACAGGACTACAACCAGACTCTTCAGTAAATAAATAAATATTTTTTTACACAACTTATTTGAAAATATTTATGTTTGAGTTGAAAAGAGGCCAAAAATATCATAATTGTATCTAATTCTTTAATTCAGCGTTTCCTAACCTTTTTCAGCCACGGACCCCTAGGAAATCAAGCACAATTTTCAAAGACCCCCTTAGTAAAAAAACCGGCAATAAATTTTGGACCATTTATTTTTGTAAAACAAATACAAAAAAAATATGTTAATAATTATTCATTAACGCACAACAGCAACACCAACACGGTTAATTAATGTGAATTTTGTTGTTGCGTTTTTGCAACTAAATTAGTGATATTCGGGTTGATGTTACTACTAAGTTGTAATCTCAAATCGGATTCCACTTGTAATCTGTTTCTGTATTTGTTTTTTAGTATATACAAGAGCAGAGAATGCCTTTTCACAGGGGTATGTGGTTGAGAAAATGCTTCATTTGATATTTCCTTATAGTCTTTATTTTCATTCACCCAAAAACTTGATAAAGAGTATTCTTTGAAATGTAATTTCAATGCTGAATCACAAGATATTTCTATTAATTAGATTTCCTGGGCCATTGTCAAGCCAGTAATATAATATATTCGCCGTGTTGAGAAAAATATTAAATGTGGGAAGAATTGAACCTGGAAATTTACTGTACCTAGTCAAAGGTAAATGCTAATGCATAGTTCCCAGGACGATTCTGCCTTGTCCCAGCTTCAGACCTATTGTTCTAGTGTGAACAGAAATTTAGAGGACAGGACAACGGACTAAGACGTCTTAGAAATAGACCAGTAGGCTATGTCTGCAGGACAATGGTTTACCCCATCACCGTGCTGTTTGTCGCGTGTCCATTTTTGCCGCATTCTGCATTTGAACTACAGTGAAATTGTCATATTGTTCTACTGTCTTGTCCTGCATGGTCGAGCTGGGACTGGGCAGTATTGTTCTTTCTATTATATTGCCCTCGTATGAACTCTGCTTAACCTCAACAAACCAGACATGTAATAACGTTGCCTCAAAAGCAAAAGAACATTTCTGAAATTTTTAAGGTTTTGAATTATGAATGGTTTGTATTTTTCTTTAAAATCTTTTGCATTTCAATTGCATTCTTATCTTTGAGTTGGAAATCACTTGTGTTCTGAATTTCAATAAAAAAATAGTGAGAAATAACCTTCACACAAATTCGTATCACTCTGAAAACTGTTAAAATGAATTTTTCTCAAAAGTCAATTTGTGTACAAGTGCCACTTTGCCTTCGAAGCAACGATAATGTATGTACAACTCACTTTTGCATATAAACCTAAATTAACCTAACAAACGCTATGTTATTCAGTATCATTTGACGAGGAAAAATAGGAAGACTAATTACCTCAAACCACCACTTAAAACTCCAGCGATGAATAATCCCGGGAAACTAAAAATATGCCTAATTTTATCTATTACGAAGAATGGAAATATTTGATCAGCTTCTCCGACTAACTGAAAAAGAAAATTGCTTTTTATTCACACATTTGAACTAAACATTTTATTAAACATGAATTGAATTCAATAGTGAACTTACACCTCTTTCTATGGGATCACAGCCAAAATAAACAGAGTATACTAAAATACCAGCGTATACGCTCATAATCATCATTCCAGTTATGGCAATCCAGTAGATGACTAATACTCTGGAAGAAAACAGATCATTATTAAATTTGTAATATTCAAAGTCATAGAAGTTTCGGATCGAGTAACAGCGTCTATTAATTAATAAAGATTTGTACCGTGTCACAGTCATTGCTTTATGGAGCTTGTTGATCTGAAATTTGTGTCGTTTCACAGTCCACGCTTTTCTGTATTTTATGTATCACTGAGTACTATAATAATTTTTGATCGCATTTCATCACCTTTGTCTATTTTGTCGTAATGAATCTTGGTTGCTTCTTTTATGTTCAGTGACTCTGGTCTCCCTAAGATTGCAGGCTCGGAGATAACTTGATGTAGAGTTTTTAACTCATATAAAAACAAAGAGCTGGTGTGTTCCCTTTCTCTCATATTTTTCCTATCAGTCTGTCCGATGTACAGTACCTGGCAGTTAATAAAGTTCATCGTGCTTAAGAAAGAGACTGCTGACTTTATACAGCGTCGTCTCTGTTGCACGAGTCCAGTATCTGTATTAATGTATGAATGACAAGACGACGCTCTACAAAGCTGAAGCTAGCCGACTAGGCTGGCCGCGTCGTCTCTTTCTTAAGCCCAACATACTCTTCTAAATGCTGATACTGTACATCTTTGAACAGTTTACAATTCAATCGGTTTCAAGAGAAGTCCTGGTTTTAAGCTGACATATAAAGATCTGTGATTTTCGTACATGTCAATTTTAAGTTATTGATAGAATACATTGACTGAAAATATGTATTTCGAAATTGATTTAGTAGAACCCGCCAAACAATAAGAAATATGAAATTCTTCAAAAGGGAGGAGCTACGTAGATTAAATATACATCAAACAAATGTGATAAATTTCCGGAGATATTAAATAAACCAAACAACATTATATTTTTTTATTTCTAGATAGGTACTGCACTTATTTTGACCACATAATTTAAAATACTAGAAATGGAGCTAAGTGACCATTTCTAAGTTTCAGCAGTGACTAGATTTCTCAGACTGTTTGGGAGCTGATAAAATTTTATATATTATGATTTATTGTAAAAATTGATTGTTGATTTTACTCATGATTTTACTGATGCTAGCTGTGTATTTTATTTATATTTAGAAAATTGTAATCAGCAATGCGTTCAAATCCTCCTGCATTTAAAAATCTTATCAAAAAAGTTTAGCCACCAGTTAAAGTTAATGAGTTATCCATATATTGTAGATATTATGAAATTAATTTTCAAAGAACTTACATTTTCACATCTTTAATATTTGGAACAGATGTGAACCGTTGAATACTGTCTTGCTGTGCAACCAGTACACACATTATGTCAAAAAATGATCCAACAATCATTGTCCAAAAAGTATTCCTTACGAATGGATTCATATTGAAACTGGAAATATTAAAATGTTATTGAAAACAGTTAAACGAAAAACATGAATACAAGTAATTCTAAAAGGTTTATTAATAAGAAGATTTGAACCTATGTTCTTTTCACTACCAGAAAGGTGTTCTGGCTAATGGCGAAGCAAGAGAACTTAATAGTTGTGTATCTGTTGTAACAATGATTACTGATATTAACCCTTTATTATACTGACTACCGATATCACCCTCTAGGTATAAAATTTATTAAACTGTGACAATTTTATTGTTTTTCAGCACAACAAACCAATAGGCAAATAAATATGGTATTTTTTATAACCTACATAGTTGGAGTTGTTCTGACGTTTCGGCTACCGTTGTAAGAGTCATGTTCATGGTAAAATATGTGTTGTGTAGAAAAACAATGTGTTTATGTTCTAGTAGTTTGTACCATGTTGCAGTCGGCAGCAGGTACATTCAGAGTCATTTGTTGGTTGTCGTGTGTATTGCAGGGAACCATAAAGCATTTAATTTTAATTGGGCTTAAATGAAACTGCATTACATACGACAAACGATAAAATGACACTGAATGAACCTACTGCCGATTGCAACACGGTACAAATTATTAGCACATACACACATCATTTTCTTTTTCCATTTCCAACATGCCCAACACAATAACACATAGTTTACCCTTAAGATGGCTCCTCTAACAATAACTGAAATGTCAGAATAGGTCCAACCTATGCGGGGTCGCTCAAAAAATACTATACACATATTGCTAACAGTGGCCCTGAAAATCTACGCGGGTATTGTTTGATTTATGGAGTAACTCAAGGAACGAAATTTGGTCTTCTTTTATTTCAAATGAATCGTATCACAATTTCACATTTTTCTTACTTGAATTGTTGAAATATCAATTGTAGATACCTTTAGATAATTATATTTAAATAAGATGATAAGTCTCATATTTCACATGTTCGCTTTTGTAAAATGTGATATTGTACTCAGTCGCTGTGTCAAAAAATACGTTTTGAGTGGGCGTAGAACACCTGCTTTGCTGTTTTTAAATACGCTTACTAATTTCTTATGTTGTAGATGCTTGTCAGTGGGTGAAAAAGAGAGGATATGGACATGATAGTCATGAACAATACACTCCAACACGCAAATCAATTATTTAAAAAAATAAACGTATTTTCTTTTTGCACCTTGCCATGGAGCATGTCCTGTATAAGGTGATTTTTCAAATTCTTGAAATGATTAATTAATTAAATGATTAAATGATTGCTTGCATGATGGTATTTCTAACACATGTAATTGTGAACTAATAGAATTTGTGGAGGAGTATAAGTATTTGGGTATTTTTATTGATCATAATTTTAAATGGGATCGTCATATATTTAAACTTTGTGATCGATTGCGGACTCTTGTGAGTACTTTCTATAAGTTATCTTTTATTTTGCCTAAAATCACTCTTAAAATTATTTATTTTTCTTTAGTAGAATCAATAATAAGATATGGTATAAAGTCGTGGGGACATTCGACTAAAACTAATATTAAAATGATCCAGGGTCTACAGTATTCTATAGTTAAGCGAATTGTACCTGCAGAGATTTACGAACAAAGAAGTAATAATGATCTCCTGTACAAAACAATCAAAACTCTGCCTGTTCGAGGAATACTGTGGCTTTGCATCATTTTGGAACAATTTCATAGTAATACATTCAAGTTTCCTCTCAAACATAACCATAATACACGCTTCACGTCTAATGATGGCTTAGTAGTACCGAAAGTATGCAATAAATATGGAAATAGAATTCTCAAATATTTAGTACCTAGAATTTTTAATTTATTACCAAAAGAACTTAAATTTAACTCACATTGTAACAAGAGCAAAATAAGAGAGTGGCTACTCGATCAAGAGTTTATATATGAATAGTAGCTTAGGTATAAATATTTTATTTTTTCATGTATTTTCTTGTATTTAAAAAATAAATTTATATATTATTATTTGTATAAACATGTTTATTCTGATCTTTCCGGCTGTTAATTTTTATATGTAATTCATTGTTTTTATAAATGTAAATAATATTATTAAGTCAGTATAAATATAATCTTCACCAACAAGCTACAAAAAGTGGCTTGGTGGGATTTTAGTTTTAGTAAAAATATAACAAGTGAAATTTTTTTAAATTGTAAAAATGTATAATTATGCTATTAAATCAAAAATAAATTGCTATAATAGTTCTATCATACAACAGATTATGCAGTGGCATTGTATACACTTCAGATATTACACTTTAGAAAATAAAATTATGAAATATATTTCTACACTATAGTGGAAAACAATCCTTTTAAACAATTTTTCAGTATCTATTTTCTTGGGTATTGAACCCTGGATGTTATGTGAGGTAGTTGAATGCGTTAACCATAGCGCCATGAGGTGAATCATTGTGTAGTATCCATTAAATGAACAACTGCAGTACTTGACTCACTCGAATATATCCAATATTCTACCTTGTCTAGCAGTTGTTAGGACTTCGTGGAAGCCATCAGCTCCATAAGTGCCAACTATTAATATGACAATGGAGACCATCACTAGAACAGATGTTTGGAAGCAATCGCTCCATACAAAAGCTTTCAGACCTCCCTAGAAACAAAAAAAAAAACATATTTTGCTTTCATCCAATCAGAAAGCTCAGCCCTACGGGAAATTTAATATACAAAATGTTTTCTTGCGTGCGTAAATTAGATCACTAAATTACATGGAAAAGTTTTTTGACAGTTCTATATTTATACAGGGTGTTCTTTAAACCCTGTCACATCCGAAACCACGATGATCAGCATGGGCAAGAAGACATATTAGCATATTTAAAAAAATATTTAGAACAAAGAAAAATTTAAAAAATAAAATATTTGAAAAAACAAATGGTGGCTTACTCTTCTGCAGGGGAGAAGTGAGGGGAGCGTGGCGCAGTATCAGACTCTCCCCTTCTCCCTCCTCGTTTCAGCCCTGCAGAAGTAAGCAACCATTTGCTTTTTTTGATATTTTATTTTTTTAAATTTCATTTGTTCTAAAAAAATATTTTTATGTGCCAATATGTCTTCTTGCTCATACTGATCATTGTGGTTTCGGATGTGACAATGTTTTAAAGAACACCCTGTATAAGTAACTGTAAGGTTTTTGTTTGATAGATGAATCAAAGGGACTTTGTGCTTTGATGTGTATTTATTACATGTTAAATGTTGAATAAAATGAAGAATTATTTAGCTATGAAGCGCGAAAGCATAGAATTAAGAATAGTCCAGAAAGAGCGTAGAATCATATTTGAATACATCGGAATGTGTCCAAAAAACCCCCCCAATTTCACCACGCGCATGCACGAAGTCGCCACTTAATGTTGCCAGATCGCGAAAAATATAATCATAACACAAATCTATGATAATTGTATTTTTTTTAAAATTCTCTAAAATTTTATTGTACACGCGGAAACATTGATTACACAACAGAGTAGATAAGAAAAGGGTTATTTAATAACGGTAATTTCATGAATGAACTTTGACCTTAAAAAATGTAACAAATTTTATTTTACATAAAGCGGATATTATATTTATGTCATGTTAAATAATATATGACGAGAAAGGTAGCGTGAAAAAATTGACTATCCTGGCAACACCAAGAAAATGTTCATTTTGTTTTCTTTGACAATCTGACAGATAGAAAAATAATAAAAATTTTAAGTAATGCATTTGCTACTTACGTATGAAATGTAATCCCACCCTGTTTCTTTTTGACCCCAGCAGTATTTCTACACTTTCAAACGTCACAACATGGCATAGTTGAATTAAAATCGGGAGTTGCGTACCGAGCGACGTCTACATATAAACTAATGGGTCAAAACGTAAAACTACTAATTTAAGAGTAGTTTAATCGCCTTCTGTTTAATGCGCGTATGCGGTTTCTGGACTATTCTTAATTCTATGCGCGAAAGTAACAGCAACAACTAATTAAACTGATCCGCACTACTTCATGTCTGAACTGAACTCCACTGAACTACTGATGGTACATAAGGGTGCTACTGCTTTTGTAGTAGTTGTCCATAGTGTTCTCTTTACTTCTGATGGGGGAGATTAATCATGTTCAATTTCCATTGCTGTCAGTAATTTGACATCAACCCTAGTAGATCAGTATTTCTGTTTTTTAAAATTATTTTGTTGTTTACAGAAAATGCACGATTCACCTTCTGTACTTTTTACTTACCACAGCAGTGTAAAAAATGCAGATACACGATACTCCTATTGATATGTAATACAAATTTAGTCCGGTTACTGCAAAAATAAAAAGAAAGTCAGTTAATTATTCTAGAATTGTAACAATAAAATATATTTCACTTGTGTACAACCTACTTTCAATGGACAATGATCCATAAAGACAACGGTCCATAATGACAATTAGTAAGTACTACAATTATCAAAGAATACCAAATAGAGGTGGGTTGCGCACGGATTGTTGACAGGATCAAGCCAAATATGTAAAAAGTGTTTTTATTTGTAAGTTTGACATGATTTTATTGTGTTTAATATATATTTAAGCCATATTTCCCTCGGCACGGGACATTCCAGTGAAGGCACATTATTTTTAACTTTACACTACCCAATGAAGACGATCTTCCACATACCCATTACTTCCCATTACTCACACACATCTTCACATACCTACTAAAACCACATTCTGTCAATATCTAACTGAACTAGATTTTTATAATTTTGTTTATGCGGAGAACTTATTTGGCTTTATTTTATGTTTATTTATAGTGTTGTATATATTATTTTGTATTGCTGTTGATTTTCTTTTAAAAAAATACGATAATTGGAGTATCAAAGTGATTTAAATTGTTCCTATCAGTGGGCGATTAGTATATTAGGTATATTGTACACTAGCCTTTATAATTTATTTTAAAAATTGCCACCGAGTAAAATTTAAAACGATAAGTATGTCAGTAGCACGTGTCCTGTCAAAACTGTAATTTAGCTAGTGTTAAAATGATGATTTTTTGTAATTATTTTAAAGATTTGAAGTTATAATTGTTTCCGCTACTTTCATTATTAGATAAAAAACGTTATTTCTTGTTTTCCTTATATTTTTCCGTGTTTTTTTTATGACATAACACCTGGACTGTAATCAAATGTGGATGTGACCTTGGTATTCACAGCGCGATCGCTAATAAGTTATTTTAGCTATCAAAAGGCCTCACTGATAAACTTCGTATAAAGTAGCTTCTAGGCATAGTGGTAGAATACGGAATACCACCCTTATTGTAGTGGTAGAATAAGGTTGGTATTCCCATCCTTTTTCTACCACTATGCCTAGGAGTAACTTTATACCAGGTTTATAATTAAGGCCCTAAAATTAAAGTTATTCTATCCAGTGTGTCGTGTTATCGCACGAAATCAAGAAAACGACAAGTGCATATTTGAACATCTGATAGAGTCGATGTCGCAAGATCAGTACGATCAATAAGATTGGAAGAATCCCATACAAGGTAGGTAATTGCATTAATTTGTATTGGGGTTTGGTGGCAAAGTATATAAAGATGACGCAGTTGCAGCTCCAAAATCCGCGAACCAGTAAAACCCGCAATTCGATCGCCTAGATGCTATTCGGTTAGTGGTGCGATCATTTTTTGGTGCCCGATGTAGCGTATTGTCTACATACCTAAAACATGAAATAAAGACTGGAAAAAAAAATTGTTTTTCCCACAAAAAAACAAACAGAAATATAGGTTTTTGTTTAGAATTAGAAAATTCGGGCAGCGTAAAAGGGGTTAATGTAAAAAAAAAACATAAATTGTGAAAGAATAAACAAATAAATAAATAGTAATTAATCATTACCTTGACTTAAAGAAAGGGCCGGTACGTATATTGTAAAAGGCAGGTACAAAAATGAACTAAGTAAATAAATGGCTGAAGCCACGTTTTTGGTTGTTTTTGAAAATCTCATTTCCACATACTGAAATAAAGACATTAAAATAAAATAAATTATTATATATAAATAATATATAAATTAGTGCTCTTGTAATCGATTAAAATAGAATACAAATAATTTAACAAAGAAAGAAAGTGGTTCATGGTTGAATAATTTTTTTTTTTTAGTTCTTCAGGTTGTCAAATAATGTTAAAATACCTTTATTTAAAAGCATTTAATTTTATATAACATTCCCAAGAACTTTTGGAAATAAGTTATTTAAATGTATTGAAGACAAGCATAATATTTATTTATAGACGTATTTACACTATCATTTTTATGGATTACGCACAAAAACATAATTAAAATTGCCTTGTGTTGTATTTTATGTTTGTTTTTCTAATTTATTATTACATTAGGTATATTGTTTATGTACCTTTTTTACTATATGGCCCGTCCAATGAGGCAGTGTTTTTTTTAATGTAAATTTGTTAATTGACTATTAAACTAAGCCAATTTTTTTTTTTATGTATCGTATTATCAGTGCTATGATTTTTTAAAGTTTTGTATTTCTGAAATAACTCCGCGTGTGACGTCAGAGGTTCTTCTCTGTCAGTTCTT
Source organism: Micrasema longulum (assembly GCF_059751315.1). Lineage (NCBI taxonomy): Eukaryota > Metazoa > Arthropoda > Insecta > Trichoptera > Brachycentridae > Micrasema > Micrasema longulum. Next base: position 42,500 of record NW_028277811.1, on the reverse strand, counting down.
CCGATTGGTTAGTTTACGATAAGCTAACCGGATATCCTTCACAGCTCTCATATGATTGGTTGGTTCATATAAACCAGTGTTTGTATTGAATTTTTTTTTTGTGCATTTTTAAAAAACTTTGCTGCACAATTTATTACTGTAATTTTTACCGCGCGCAAAAAATATTTTTTGTATCCAATTTCCCGTAGGGTTGAAGTTCCTCATTGAAATAATATTTTTTTCGTCGTTTTAATTACTTATTATTAAACAGGCACGTTTCACAGAATGCGGCGAAATTATAAAAATATAATAATAACATTTTAAAAACTTGATAAATTGACCCTGCGTCGCTAGTATTTTGTGTGCTGAAGAAGTGTAAGATTTATTTAAGATGCTACCATCAAGTTCTTTTCACGATGTTTCGGAAAAAAACTTTAAACCCATAGTTCATATCATTTGAATAAATCCGTAGCATGTAATGAAAAAAAAATCAAAGCATTGTTGATTAAACTATCTGGTATAAGTATAAACATTGAAAAATAGTTTTCAGGCGTTGCCTAGTAGGTGACTTGGTTCAGCCGCATGAATCTCACCCGCATGATAAAGGTTTCAGCTCTTCTACTTCACAAAAGTCAACAGATGGAATAGTTGAGGAAATGTGTGTATGTTTAAACATGGGTAGAGTAGTGAATATTACACAGTGAGTAAAGTGGTCACTTAAACCAGCCAATGACAGATCAGAAGCCCTGTAAATGCTAAGACTTTCATATTCCCTTCTCAAAAATGTTCTCCTTCTCTGTTGCAACACATTTAGAACAAAATAAATTGTTTTACGAAAAAGTTTCACTAAAATTATACATTTTAAGTCAAACGAGGAAGTTTAGTGCAACGGGAAATTGTATTTTAAAAATGTTTCCTTACGCGCGGTAAAAATTAAAGCATTTTATTGTATGGCGAAGTTTCTCGAAAATATATTTCAAAAATCATAAAAATGAACAGCTTCAAACGACGTCATTAGTTTTATTTTATTTATTTTAATTTTATTTTATTTATTGATTTACACGCCCAATGGGCTTTTACATATTTTAGAAATTACATTTAAGTGCAGCAGTGAAACATAAGTATGTAAATTTGGTTAAAATAAAAGATAACATAAGAAAAGCTAAAAGATACAATAATAAGTAAAAATCAGGAAATGTACCAACATAGGTATATGGTACATAGAAAAATATTTAAAAAATTTACATATGAAAACATACACGCATACATATACATACATATAAGTTTATACATTATTAAAGAGATACATGAGAAAAAGAAATAGTAAATAAAGAAAAATATTAAGAAATTTTACATAAATTAATTTATAACCTTTTGAATACTTAACCTATATTTATATAAGGACAGACAAAATATATCAACTTCACCATACTCGTTACCTAGCCGGTGTAGTCTAGGTATTGGTGAATTGTAATAATAATTGTGACTGCCAGGAGATTCAAAAAATAACGTTAGCTGCCGAGTATTTCGAAGAGGTACTTTCAAGCTGATAACACTAGTTAATTCCGGGACGTCCAATACGTCATTCGCTATTTTATATAAATTTAATAAGTCATTTATAATTCTTCTTTTACATAGAGTTGACATATTTAGTGTACATAATAAATTATCATAATCAATATTTTCAGCGGGTATATTAAGTTTGTAATTGATGAATCTAAGGAATTTACGTTGTACTCTTTCTAACTTTAAAATATGAACATTGTAATAAGGTGACCAAATTGTTGAATTGAATTCTAAATTACTTCTAACCAAGGCAGTAAATAGCAGTTTGAGGGTAGTGATGGAATTAAAATCCGAATGAAATCAACCAATGAAATGGCAGAGTGTTGTGATGTATTTCCGGTTACCGAGAAGCCAACCCACCAATCAGGACAACTCACTGTACAGAACTTCACAGGCGGAGTAATTTGAAAATCACAAAACAAAAAAAAAAACATATCGCTGATAATACAACATATGAAAATAAATATTTTTTTAAATTGGCTAAGTTTATTGTCCATTAACAGACAAAAAAACTGAGGACATCAAAGCCAATATTCATATAGTCACTTTGTAAAGCGCCCCTGAGTTATTATATTTGGAAAATAGCGCTAAATTAGTTATCCATAACACTGATAAATTCATAATCGGGTATAGCTTGCCCACCACATACCGCACACCGCATCTGAGGACTAAGTCTCCTTGGCGGTGCCCACATACACGGAAAATTTGCTCGTTGTCAAACGAGAAAAGCTGCCCGAAGGAGCTCTCTAAAATCTGGTAGCCTTAGCATCTTTGTGCCGAAAGAAAGTAATCCAGAAGTACATAATATGTACTTCATTGGATTGAGAAGAGAGGGAAGTCAATTCTTCACTAACTGGGATTAAGTTGATTGGACATGATCAATTCGCCGAAATGATTACAAAACTTTTTAAAAGCCTTGAAATTCTTTTTAGAAGCCACCAGATCTGCATATCCGACAGGACCTATAAAAGGGCCACGGATAGTAGCGAGAAGCTCCATTCGGTTATCATAGAGAAGGGGAAAGGGAATAATAATATAATATAATATAATATAATATATATAATAATCGGGTATAATAAGAAATCGAGTGTACTCGTAAAAAACCAAATAACTTATTTTTTTATCAAATATTAAATATAACAATGAAAATAAAAATTTACTCCAAAATACCACAACGATGTAAAGTAATGTTCCATTTTTCACATTTTTCTACGGAAAATTTAGTTTTACAAAAATTACTTTCAAATAGGTATATTTTTAGCTGATAAAAAAATAAATATTTGCCCTCCTATGATTCAATCTAAATTCACGTAGCAAAATATTTAAATTTGGGGTCCATTCCACGAGTTGTAAATAACTCACGATCAGAAAAATGAATTTCTAAGTTTTTCTTCATAGTACAGGCTAAATTTTCTTTAAAAAGTATACAGTAGCTCAATCACAAATAACTATCGATGTGCTAATAAGCGACGTGATAACAATTTCTCACCATGGTTGTTTATCGTAATCGCGATCACAATGGAACATCCGTGAACACCTAATATTAAATGTCAAAATATTTACGTTTCGCGACGGAATTTCACCGGTGTAAATATGGAAAATATTCCAAAACTGCTATTTTTATTTATTTATTTATTGTTTATCATGCTATTTATTGCATTTAGCCGGCGGTTGGCAAGCCAAATGTCAAGAAAAGCAGTCGCCATAGTACCTAATTGTAATTTAATTTTCACTTTTTTCTATTAGATACTCCTTACTATTTTGCAAATGCATTATATTGTATTAATTATTGTAGTAGACGCCGATTTTTCGCCAGTGAACTGTTTTTATTTACGAGGAAAACAAAAAACAAACTGACACGAGCGTTAACTTAACGCTTTGACCTATGACTGCGATGAATTAAGCATGTTCATTATTGTTCATTGTGATCGCTCAAATGCTTAGCATGTTTTTAACTTTGTGTGGCTGTGGTGTCACACTAGTCGACACAAGACAGAAGATTTGATATATCTCTCTTATTTTTTAAAACCATAAACTAGTATTTTTTGTAATCTTCAAATTGACATTTTCACACCGGATTTGGAAAGTCAAATTTGTATAACTATGCTGGATGTTAATACAAAAAAATATTATCTTTGTTACGCGAAGAACCAATGTCCGCTAATTCAACGACACATTTTTATAAGAGAGAGCACGAAGATAGAACACATGATAAGGAAGACAGAGACGCTGTTCTGTGGCGGGTGTTGGGTAAAACAGATTTAGTCTTCAGTCGGTTTATGATTGTGATAGGGACGCACGCGCGTAATATGAGAAGCGTATTTATGATTTTTGTTTTATTTTAGTACAACAGGGCAAATGTATATGTTTATTTGCATAAATTATGGAAAAGGAATTTTTAAACAATACGTCTCAATTTTTTTTTTTTAAATGTCTGAACTTTAGAGTATTCCGTCTTTTACTAGTGGTAACACGATGTTACATCACCGAGCGAAAAGGGATTATTTACCGTAGTCTTTTAAGAGTAAAGCACGTCGATAGTTATTTGTGATTGAGCTACAGGACTAGTTATATTTACCTCGTAGGAGTTTTGTAAATTCAGATTAAAGAAAACTGGTAGGAAATAGTACCAAGTGCAAATCAGAGCAATAATTAAGATCGGGCAGTACATAATATAGAGAGCATTATGAGTGAAAACTTCTGCTGGGACACTTATTAATATAACTCCAGATGTGTGGCTGAAAAAAAAATTCGTCATTAGGTTTTTAAAAATTAAACATTTGAAAAATATAGATGTTTTACTCCCGGAGGGCGAGATTATTATTTGATGCATATTTTAATGTGGAACAAAATACACCGCCAACGAAAGTTTCAAATTTGCACGGCAATAGGAAAATATCAGTTTTTTAAAAACATTTTTAAAGTAATAAAGGTCTATAAAATACTGTCCAGTAAAATATATTTTTTTGCTAATTATTTCATCATCATCATCATTCCCTTTCCGCACCTAATGGTACATAAAGCACTGCATTGGTACACCAATCGCAGTGCATCTTGAAAATATTTTTAACTGTTGCATGAAGGTAAGATGATCAGTCTTACGCTTCAGGTACCAGTCAAGGGACTATGAAATATTCTGGTGTGAAAACACCCTTTCAAATAAATATTTTATTTCAACCATGTCGGGAATCGAACCCGAGACCTCTTGAATGGTGGGTAAACGCGACGTCGACAAATTATAAGTAGCAAAAATAATATTTTTAAATTTGTAATTTTGAATTCCGCAAAAACGGTCATTCCATTAGCCACGCCTCTATACGTCACAATTCATGTTTATTTGTTCCTGTCGTTCAAATGTGTTTAGAACATTGTCACGAATCTTGACGTCACAACTGTCAAGGACAAACATGTTGCGTTTTTCTAGCGACGTATTTTTTAAAAGTTCTTTTTTATGTATGAAAACATTTCTCCACAGTCAATGTCCATATTGCTTTGAAAATACAATTAATTATTCTAAGTCCATTTCATACATTTTTATCGGTAATCGTAGTATGTGATATTTCACTATTATTGATTTAATTAATAATTTTATCAATGTGTTAATAATATTTTCCCAGTGCTCAAAATATAGCGAGAACCTTGCACGAGTGTTTTTGACTCGATGGCTGCTCTCAGATAAATAATTGTGAATAAGGAAATGTATACTGCCGTCATTAGCAAAAAATCAGTTTTTTTTTTAAATCACAAAATAAGTCAAATATGAGCTAATCTTTTACAAGAAATTTCAAAACATTTGATATACAGCAATTAACAGTAAAAAAATATTTATTGTGTACGCAGATAATTGGCAGTTCCATATTAAAATTTGGTAAGGTGCCTAAAATAAAATACTTACATTGGATTTAATTCTCTTTTCTTTTGAAGAAATATTTGCGTTCTTATGATTTACACAAATATTCAATTTTGAGGGCCATTTTCAACGAGCTGTAAATAACTGACTATAAGAAAATGGGAATCAAGTTAGGGTAGTGTGGGATTTAAACCACGGACCTTTGAGCCGTGAGTCCGAGACACTAGCCACGGGACCACAACCCGATTTATTCGATTTTTTTAAATATACAAGAGTCTCCCCTCTTGAGGCCAATCAAATGTTTTTTTTTGGTACAAATTTTGACCGGTCTGTGTTTCGGTTGGCTGAAAAATATTGCTTTTAGCAAAGCGAAAGCTCGTCAGAGAGCATATAATTTTGCACTTGAAGTTTTTAAAAAATATATACCGGAAAACCATACAACATGAGACTTGAATGTAATTTGAGACGAAACTTTCGCGGCACATAATATTACATGTGGTATCATTGTTACTCAGGCAGCACTGGCACTGTCCTTCCAAAGTTTTTGCTTGTGAACGTATAATTTCTGTCATGAGGAAATTTAGACAGAGTAAGTAGTATTTATTTAGAAATTGACATGTTTAAATATATGTATTAAATATGTTTCTGAATTACATATGATTCAAAACTCTATTATAAGTTTAAAAAACTGTAGTGATCTAAATCGATTTAATAACACGATATTGTAAGGCACTTTTCCGTAAACAAGTCAACGCCATGCTTGACACTTTCGGCGTAGGTTGGTAGAGGGAAACTAAATATTCCCAGAAATGAAAGCATTTTTTTGAAAGGTAAATTGAGACTATGTCTCAAATTAGGTGCATAAGTCTCAAATCTCTACTGATACTTTAATAATAAGGTAAAAATTAAATTATTTTATAATTAGGTACGACTCCAGTAGTTATTTTATTACAGAAAAGTGCAAACTGTAAAGATAGTGTATGCATTTTTTTTATTTTTTTTTTATTTATTTACAATTTTAAAAAACCCGTTAGGGTTACATTAGAAATTTAATATTGTCTAGTCATTTTATGTCTCGTCTAGTCTAGTTAGTTCAGTCATCATGTGCTTTTTCAGATTGATTTTAAATTTGTCTCCATTAAAAGTTTTCAAGTAGTAAGGTAGGTCGTTGTAGTGTTTAAGTCCATTATGTAGTATTTTTGACTGTCCTGTGTTTGTCTTTGCTTTTTCAATATGATAGTGTTTTTGTTGTCTGGTGTTATATTTATGTATGTCAGCATTTTTGACTAATATTATGTCGTCGTCTTGTATGTTTCCCAGTGTTATTTTGTGCACAATTTTTAAGGTCTCAATTTTAGTCAAGTAGTTTATGTCAAACTGGTGTGTTTTTTTGTACAGTTCAGTCGTAGAGGTCAGGTAGGGTAGGTTGTATGTTAGTTTAAGAATTTTATTTTGTTGTCTTTGTATTCTTGTTATGTCTGTCTTGTTACCAGTTCCCCAGAAGGCGATCATGTAACTCAATTTACTTTTGACATAGGCTTCGTACATCATAATTTTTTCTTTTCTTGATATAAAATCTTTAATTTTGTAGAAGAGGCTATGTAGTGATGCCATTACTTTAGTGAGTCCGTCTAATAATTGTTTATTGTTCTAGCCACGTTCTAGCATTATACAGGTCTCAAATTGCACAGTTTCAATTTTGAGTTTAAATTTTGTATTTGATTGGATTTTTTTTTACTTGATGACGTAAGTGTTTCAAATTATGTTATGCTTTTTAAAGCTGGAAATTTGTTTCATTTAATTTCTCTAATTGTGCATGACTTATTTACAATATTACTCGTGCAAACTGAATATTTTAAAATTTTAATTGTCTAATAATGAAACCTGTAAAATGCTATATGGGAAACTACGATTTTCTTTTTTTAAAATTAAAATTATTTATTGACAATTCTTGATAGAATTCCATTAATAATGATGTAATAACTTATATTTACATATAAGTTATTAATTTAAAAAATACTTGGTACACACATTAGAGGGTGAAAGCGCTAATTGGTCAAAATAAATAAGTGGAAGTGTACTAAGTATTTTTTAAATTAATAACTTATTTGTAAATATAAGTTATTACATCGTTACGATTTTCTTATTGTGTCTCATGTTTGCAACATTTGCAGGTAAATTGGGACAACAACAAAAGAATGAAGAATTTTAATATGTCCACAAATGTGTTTCAGGTTACAGAAGCATAGACTCAAATTTGTGTTAAAATTTGAAAGCGTAATATTAAATACATAAAAATATATGTTGAAGTTTAAAACTGTCTCAAGTTGTATGCTTTTACAGTATGTAGATTAAAAATATTATTAAAAAATTTAAATACCTAGCAACAAGTGAGAGAGCAACTGGGATCACCTTCATTTTTTTCCCTCCGTCCATAAAGTCTCCTGTAGTCATATTTTTTTTGCCGAAAAATCCAAAATAAATACCAATCATTGTCGTTACTGAAAACATCACAGCAATACCAGCGTAGTCTGACGAAGTAAGTAATACTGCCCCATCTTCAGGAGGCGTCATGGCGAGGTCAACTGCGGACTGGTTCATTTTGGAATATTCAGTTGTATTCAGATGAAATCTAAAAAGAAAATAGTTAACAATACAAAATAGATTCATTGATTTATTTAACAGTTTTAAAATGTACAGAAGTTTATTGTTTCGGGTACCGACTCAATGACTAGCTAGAAGCTATGAAATTCCTGTTAAGGCAGAAGCTTCTTTTTTACATGTGTTTTTTCATTAAACGATGCACAAACGTTAATATTATTAGGAATAAGCCGGTCGTAAGTCACATTTCAAAAGTCTCATTGAAAATTTTAAAAAAATCCTAGAGGCAAAGAAATGTCACAGTAACAAAAATTTACCATCTCCATTTGCGCACCTACAACCGTGCGCGTGCGCAGTTAGTTGAAACTCGGTCGTCTCGCGGGTGCACGTCGTCATTGTTCTCAGCGCTCCGTGTACACAAAGATCAATTTTGTGATGTCCATCCATAGAATTGAGAATAGTCCAGAAACCGCATACGCCCATCAAACAGAAGGCGACTAAATTACTCTTACAGGAGATTTTTACGTTTTGACCCATTAGTTTCTTTGTAGACGTCGCTCAGTACGCAACTCCTGATTGAATTCAACTATGCTGTGTTGAGTCGTTTGAAAGTGTAGAAATACTGCTGGGATCAAAAAGACACAGGATGGGATCACATTTTATGTGGAAGTAGCAAATGTATTACAAAAATTTAATTCTTTTTCCATCTGTCAGATTGTCAAAGAAAACAAAATAGACATTTTGTTAGTGTTGCTAGAGTAGTCAAATTTTTTACGCTACTTTGCTCATCAAGTATTATTTAACATGACATAAAATATCCGCTTAAGGTAAAATAAAGTTTGTTACATTTTTTAAGTTCAAAGTTCATTAATTTAACTACTCTTATTAAATGACGCTTTACTAACTACGCTTTTAAAGTTCTCCAAAATTCTATTGTATACACGGAAACATTGATTGACACAACAGAGTAGATAAGTAAAGATCATTAAATTTAATAAGAGTAATTGAATTAATGAACTTTGAACTTAAAATATAAAACAAATTGTATTTTACATAAAACTGATATTTTTATTTCATGTAAAATAATATTTGATGTTAAAGATAATGTTGGTCAAATGTCCACCACAGAATTGTTTAATCCAATGTCCAATTTTCATTAGTTCTCTCATTAGATTAGCAAAGTAGGGTAAAAAAATTTACTACCCTGGTAACACAAACGAAATGTTCATTTTGTTTTCTTCGACAATCTGACAGATGAAAAAATAATTCAATTTTTAAGTAATGTATTTGCTACTTACACATTCATTTGCTAATTACACATGAAATGTGATCCCATCCTGTTTTTTTAAGATCCTAGCAGTATTTCTACACTTTAAAGAGACACAACACGGAATAGTTGAATTCAAATCAGGAATCGCGTACTTTTCGGAATCTCTAAGTTCAGTCATATCACTCCACTACTTCGGGAACTACATTGGTTACGTTTTCCACAGAGGGTCGAATACAAACTCTGTTTGCTTATGTATAAGTCACTGCACAACTCTGCTCCGGAATATCTAAGGGAACTATGCATTCCGGATGAACTAGCTGACAGGCGTCTCACGCTTAGATCAGCTACGTCTACGGCGAGAAGAAAAGTTATTGTACCTCTACGCAAACAGCGCACTAAATTTAGTGAACGCACATTTGCGGTCGCAGGCCCTATGGCATGGAATGCTCTCCCAGCAGAGGTGCGAGGCTGTGAAAGTGAAGTGATGTTTCGGAAAAACTTTAAACCAACTTGTTCTCTAAATCATTTGAATAAATCCGTAGCATGCGACAGCAAAATAAATTGTTTTAATTAAAATACAAATCTAAAAGCTTCAATTAAATAAATTTTACAATATAATCACTACGTTAAGCGCCCTTGAGGTATTTTATTACGAAAATGGCGCTATATAAGTTATCCATAATAATAATAATAATGAGCGACGTCTACAAAGAAACTAATGGGTCAAAACGTAAAACTACTCATTTATGAGTAGTTTAGTCACCTTTTGTTTGATGCTCGTATGCAGTTTCTTGACTATTCTTAATTCTATGCATCAATATAAGAAAAATGATCTAAATTCTTAAAACCAATGAAGCTTGGTTAGAAGGAATATTTGAACTTTTAGAAAATAAACAAACTCGGCCAGGTCGGTCTTGTAATTGAAAATGCCTTATTACCCATAGGACACTACTTGTCAGAAAAGGGTTGTTTAAAGTACAGTATTTTATTATTTGTATACTGGCAGCTGAAGCGTAGGACTGATGTACCTTACCTTAATGCAGCGGATGGCCAAAATACGCTGCATTTGGTTTACAAATGCAAATGAAGATTACAAAAAATGCAACTTTATCATTAAAAAATAAGAGAGATACATCTCAACTCTTGTATCATATGTAGACAAGTGTGACATCACAGCCACACAAGAGTTTAAAACAATAACAAACAATGGTGTACCTTTGTATGGACTTCAGAAACAGTGGGACGTCTTATACAAAGTTGCTTAAATAATTCAATCAGATGAAGAATGGGAAATATGAAAACAATTATAAAAACAAAAATTCTAATATGGTTTTATTCTACTTTTATTTTTATTTTTTACCAGTAACCGGGTTTCGTCGTGACCGACATCGTCAGACGTTTTTATTATTATAACTAACTTTTATGTACTTTTTATTTAATATTCATATTTTTACTTTTTTTAAATTCAATTATTTTTCCCCTCCTCCTGCATTCATAATAAATTAGTGTGAAATCTGTAATTAGTCTAATTTTTTTTATTGTTCTTTTGTACCTTGTTTTATATTAAGACTGTATGATTTCCTTTATAAATAAATAAATGAAATTCTGTTCCACCAAGAAATGTCAGTGGAAAAACTTAATCTATGAAAATAATTAGAAAACACAATGCGTCTGAATTTAACAACATGTAATATAGTAACTGAAAATATTTTTAAACAAATTGAAGTAAGAGTTTAAGTTTTTTACAGCTAAATTACGTTACTTTACAAAGCATCTTTGTGACCCTTTCCTAATCTTATCAATTATACCTGTCTCAGATTTTGATTATTCGTAACCCTGTCATACATTGATTTCCCAAACTGAGTCTTAGAGATGGATTCAACTTACCCCCTGCTTTTCAAAACATATATTTTAACTCGTAGTAAGATTTAAAAACAGAAAAACACTAACTTAGGTACACGTATTTTTTAATTATTTATAAGCGCTCGTGGGGCTCTTACAATGAGAAGATTAAAAGTACATTAAGTTTAAATACCAGCAGTTATAATATGTAATATGTTTTTTTAATTAAATTAACTAATTGTAAACAGAAGTAGAAAAGGTAGTGAAAGAAAATTAAAAATACGTATGAACGTACAAACGTTTAACTTAAAACTGAAGAAATAATAAACATTGTATTAATGTTGTACCTAATTCACATGGTAAAACAGGGTGAGTAAATGTGTTGGAGTCAACTTAAATGCAAATAATTATTAAATTGTATTCAATATTAAAAATTTATTGATAAATCGAGTTGTGGTCCCGTGGCTAGTGTTGCGGACTCACGGATCGGAGGTCCGAGGTTCGAACCCCATTCTACCCTGATTTGATTTCCATTTTCTAAAACGAGTAACCACTTTTATTTACAACTCAATGAAAGCGGCCTCAAAATCTGAATATTTGGGTTAATCATACGAACGTAAAAGTTTCTTAAAAGTAAATAAAGTCGTATCTAATATCCTTAAATAAGCTAGGCCAATCATTATTTATTGATTGTCATTTATATTTATTTTTTTAGCTATTGAATTGACAATATCACTTAATTTGTATAAACGTCCAGTGAGCTATTTTACAAGTAAGATATAAGTAAATAATCACATAACTTCAAAAAATAGACTCTACCCTTACACGTTTTCAAAATACTTAAGTGATATCCAATCTCTGTTTTAATCAATTTCTTTTAATGTTCCAAACCGTGTCACTACATGTCAAAATTTGCTATTTATCAAATCTTTTCAGAGCAACTTTTATTTTTCATTTCATTTCATTTATTAATTCAGATATTTAGAACATTACAGAAAAAAGACCCAATTTATTCAAAATACAATAATAGATCACAAATTACAGTAGATAGTTATGTTATTAAAATAATGTAACAAAATGTAAAAAGAAAAATTAAAAGTTAGAAAGTGCTTTCCTAAGAGAAGGCCCACTGTCGTGAAATATGTCAAAATCCGAGGCGATGCGATTAAGTAGCAAGATTGCTCTACCAACCGGCATAACCATTGGCAGGTTGGTTCTGCATCGCGGTAGGTAAAACAATCGATGCTGTCTTTGTCGAAGATAGTTATCAGGTACGAACAGACCTACATCCATCAGAATTTCTGAGTTATGTGTGCGACCACCGATTACCTGGAAAAAGTGAACACCCAAATGAACGTCCCTCCTCCTCCATAATGACTGATATCTTTAGATGATCTGAACCGTTTGACAGAATACCATTTGAAAAATCGTATTAACGTCAATGTATCAAAGTGTTTGCTTATTTCTTTTTCGCGAGGTCGACATCCCATCCCATATCATTATATATTAGAAAACCAACCAGTTCAGAGAGTTGATACCGTACGCGATCTGGGTGTTATTCTTGATAGCAAACTTACATTTGAGAATCATTTTGATTACATACTGACCCATGCACATAGAAACCTTGGTTTTGTACTTCGTACATGTCAGGTATTTAAAGATATCGCGTGTATTAAAATGGTCTACTTTGCTCATGTTCGCAGTTTGCTCGAGTATGCCTCTTCTGTTTGGTCTCCACAATATGTCACACATAAAGAAAAGTTCGAGAAAATTCAATGGACATTTCTTAGACATCTTAACTGGAGATGCAGGTATACCGATCTCAATTATATGTCTTCCTGCAAAAAACACCACTTGCTTACTTTAGAAGATCGCCGTCTACTGTTGGACATGGGGGTGCTTCATGACATACTTAGTGGACGCCTTGATAGTCCGGCTCTTTTGTCGGAGTTATCATTAAATGTCCCCAGCTACCGCACCCGTCACACGTCGAGCTCTCTATTTCATCTGCCAGCAGTTCGTAAGAACTATGCCCAGAACTCTCCACTTATACGTTTTGTTAGTGAATATAATTTGAACTTTCCCCTTATTGATCCATTTGATTGTAAAAAAATAACATTTAAAATGCGCGTCTTAAAACATACTTTTTTGTCTTATACTTAGTTTCAATAATAAAGTCTTATTTTATCTTATTTTATTTTATTTTATTATATTTTATCTCTAATTCTTAATAATTTAAATATATTTATATTTTCGACACTTGACACTTGTGCAATATTTACACACATGTCCACCCTCATTCCAATATAACACCCACCCTCTCACTTACTTAGACTCACACAAACACACTAGTATGTATTTTACGTGTATTTCTGTGGATATCTGTCATTGGTTTTATTCTCTGTATATTTTATTTGTTGTATTTTTGTTAAATGTATTACTGTTGATATCCCCAATTAATAAAATTAAAAAAAATAAAAATAGCCTAGCATTCCCAGTAAAAAGTCGGTTGGGAAGAGCCATGGATAATATCCACACTCTTTTAGGTACAGATAGCGCAGAAATTTTTTCTGCACTCTCTCCACCATCAAAGAGTATCGAGTCTCATGTGGCGACCAAATAATGGAACTAAACTCCAAACGACTTCTTACCAAGGAATTATACAATGTCCTCATAATCTGAGTGTTAGAAAAGATCTTGGCATTTCTAAGAACAAAACCAAGCATTTTAAGGGAGTCATTACATAGATTAACGATATGAAGATAAAAAGATAGCTGAGCATCAAACAACACCCCGAGATCTCTGGACGTTGAAGCCCTTTCAAGCCTTACTCCGTCCATGAGATAACGATAGTATATTGTTTTGGATGCTCTTGTGTATGCCATTACAAAACATTTGGAAACATTGAAGAATAATTGGTTTTGTTTGCTCCATTGAATTATATTTTGAATGTCACACTGAAGTTTAATACAATCTGAAGAAATCAGTATTTCACAAAAAAAAATATAAAAAAAATTATGCCCCAATGTCTAGAAAGAGTAGACTTGTCAATTCGTATTTTTCCGGCTTTTCGTAGATATCTTCGACTTTAACACAGCGTGAGATGAAGATAGATTGGCATGGGTTTGCTCAGTCATTTAATAATAATCATGGTTTATTAACAAAATTTACAATTTCTTTATTTACTACATACATACGTATGTCATAGATTTCCCTGGATTATGTCTAGTCTGCCTAACTAGGTACAACCTGTTTTAAGGCAGACATTTTTATGCAAAAATGAACAATAACATGATTCAACAATATTTTGAGTTTGTCCAAATTTTTGTGAACAAGGACTGGATTCAACTCCCCGGGGAACTGTTAACATAAACATATTACAACAGAGATGAAGAACATTTTAAAGAAGGCAATATAGAAGTCTAGGCATTTACAGGGCTTATGATCTGCCATTGGCTGGTTTGAGTGGCCACTTTACACACTGTGTAACATTCACCATTTCGCCCATATTTAAACATCTATATTACTTAAATTCTTTCATCTGTTGATGATTGTGAAGTTAAAGAGCTGAAACATTTATTTATGCGGGTGAGATTCATATGATTTAATTATTTCACCTACATACTGGGCAACACCTGAAATTTATATTTTTTCATTTCGACAAACTCAAAATATTGTTGATAAATCCACCTGGTCCATGAAGAAGTATAGAAATTGAAAAAGTAAAAATTTCAGGCGTTGCCCAGTATGTAGGTGAAATAATTCAATTAGATGAATCTCACACGCATAAACAAAGGTTTCAGCTCTTTAACTTCACAAAACCAGTTTTAAAAAATAAGTAAAAAATCAATTAAAACAATAATTGAATTTTCGTTAAATTGGCAAAACAATTAATTTGTCCATGTAATAATAGTTAACTTCTCCCTCCTTTACGGTATAAATAAACCAACCTTGATTTTATGATATAATGTGGGATGTTTTGAATTTTAAACATGTTTATTTCCATTGATTAAGATGCAGTAAGGTGGAGTAACATATAATATGCAAATATGTAATAATACGCAGATAAATAATAATATGGAAAATATTTGGTATTGAAAATTATTACAAGGTTTATTCAACGAGACTAGATACGGAATCGGTTTTGTAATTTGTGAACTGTAAATAGAATTATGTTATGCAAAAATTTGTTAAGCAACACCAACCATAAATTTCAGGCGCATTTTTCTAAAATGAGATTAATAATTTATGCAGTCCATTCTAACAATGGTAAATACAATTTCTTATAATAAATACAGACACTAATAAAATAAAATAAAATTAAAGCTAAGACAAAAAAATAAAAATTACTAACTCAAAAGACAAGATCCGGTCTATCTTAGTGAATATTTAAATCCATAAAGACTTACGCCAAAAAAGTCTAGATCCTGTCTCGAGTTTACAATAATACACATTCGGGATATTGGTGCATGCAAGCCATAGTTTGTGCTGTGTTGATCGAGGAACAGCACATTATTATTTCGCAACCGGCGGATCGGAACATTAAATGCCACTTGTTCCAGTAAAGCTAGGGTCTCCTAGGACAGCGGTGCCCGTATTTTAACGGCCGTAGTGAACGGCGATGCGATGGATAACCGTCGTAACGGTGACTAGAGTGTTGTTTTTTAGGAAAACGGTGTTATCAACACCATTTAACACCTTTTCCCTAGGAAACCACTCTCTAGTCGACGTTACGACGGCTGTCTACCGCATCACCGTTTACTACGGCCGTTAAAATACGGGCACCGCTGTCCTAGGAAACCCTAGCTTAACGATGGTAAATCAATTAAGCCATTCAGCAATTAAACATAAATATGGAGTCAATGTTATTTCTACGTTTTTGTAGACTTGAGATTTAGTTAAGTTCAGTATATAAAAAAGCACTTAATAGAACAAAAAAGACAATTAAACCTTAAGAATAAAGAAATATCATGTTTTTAAAAAAAAACTTTTGAAGTAAGAAAATATTTTTTTCAATACTTCTTAGTGGCATTAAAAATATTTTTAGGTTTGTAATTTTGAATTCCCGCAAAAACGGTCATTCCATTGGCCACGCCCCTAATACGTCACGATTTGTTATTATTTGTTCTTAGCCATTCAAATTTGTTAAGAACATTGTCACAAATCAAACATGTCGTGTTTTTATTTACGTTATTTTTTAATTTATTTTTTGTATTTATATATGTAAACATTCTTTCACAATATCCACATTGGTTTTGAAAATATAATTAATTATTCTTAATATATTTTTTTTTACTGGGCAGTATTTCATAGACCTTTATTACTTAAAAAAAGTTATATTTCCCTATTCTGGCATAGAAAGCGTCTAGTGTGGGGTTAACACATTTTTGCAAATAGTGTTGTCATGTTAGCCACATGATCTTAATTCGCAACAATAATTTAAGCATCTTAAACAGCGTTATATTGTTTTGAGTTCAGTTTCAGCGGTTTTTGGTGGTATTTAAATTTGTTGCAACAGAGAGGCAAAACATTTTTGAGAAGAAAAACCAAACCAAAGAAAAATTATAAATAGTATATTATGCTTTGATACAATCCACAATAACATATGGTATAATTGGGTGAGGAGGAGTCTTGGACGTGCACAGTCGCTCAATAGAAATTGCACAGAAAAATATAATTAAGATAATTTACAAAAAACACAGACTATTTCCTAGTAATGAATTACACGTAGAGAGTGGACTCCTTAGTTTTAGAAAATTATATTTATCTCAGTGCCTGAAATATGTTTACTTGAATAGGGAATGGTTTAGTCATAATTTAAATCGTATTGGTAATAGATCCGATTGTGAACTGTCAGTTCCAGGATGCAGAACTAAGTTCAAACAGAGGCACTCCTTATATGTTGGTCCAAGATCCTTCAATCTTCTAACTAAGGAACTACAAAACATTAAATCACTGGTACAGTTTAAAGTAGATTTGAGGTCTTGAATTAGCATGGAAGGAACATGTAGACAGTGGACACCTTCTTTAAAAAAAGTTAATAAAATTTAAAATAAATAAATCATGTTTTCGTAATATCAGCATATGATAATTTAGTTTTTCCTATATTTTTCTTTTCTTTTCTTTTCATGGTCATGTCATAACATATTTATATGCTATTTGAAATATAATAAATATGGCAAAAAGACACTGCAATACAGTATACCTAAAATATTTAACATGTTTTTTTTTGTTTTTTTTTTTGCACCACAACAGGCCAGGAAGCCCAATTACAGTGGTGAATTGCATCACAGAACACCCAGGCTTGAGAAAAATCAGATTATTTTTTTTGTGTTCTCACCGGGAATCGAACCCGGAACCTTCCACGTGTGAGTCAAGCGTCTTGACCACTACACCACGGAGGCCGCCTTGTTACCAAACAATATTAAAAATACTGAGTTAAATACAGAAGTGAGACGTTTGCTCAAATTATGGTTAATGGAAAAAAGATTATTGTATTAGTGATATTTATTAATTTTTGAAAATGTAATAGGTATGTAATATGTAATATTTTTTAAGTAAAATTATTATTAATGTAGTTTAAGTATGAAAAATCGAAGCAATTTATAAGAACCTGGTGACGAGTTGAATGTAAAGACTATTTTGTAAATATTTTTGAAAAAAAAAGTGGGCATTTACCAATTTATTTTATTGCTTAATTTTAACATGTATTTTTCTAAAGTGTATTTTTGTATATTTCCATGTAAATATAGTTAGTATGGAAAAAAAAAACAAATAAAAAAAATATCTACTAGGCAGCATCTCGAATCAATTTTCCACTTAACAAAATATTTTTTTTTTAATGTACTGTTATATTGTTTAAAAAACCGTTTCCAAAAACAATTTCATTTGTGAAACGGTAACTGTTACTGCTTCTCATTTTAAATAACCGAAACGCCCATCTCTAATGTAAAGTGCCTACGCAAGTAGATTTATTTATGATAATATAATTATTGCTTCTAGTTCACTTGAGTTATCGAGGAATTGAAGGTTAAGGATGAAATTAACTAATTGAGAACATTGATGATATGTACATATAATGTTTCAACAAGACAGGCATAAAACATAGACTTGCAAATCACAAAGTTCAAATAAACATAAAGTTAAAATATTATATTGAATAAATATTTATTTATCCTTTTTAAAAATCCGTTAGGGGTATTACAAGAAATATTATAAGGCCTAGTTACGTTATGTCTCTTCTGGTTAATGTAATCATATGCTTTTTCAGGATGATTTTAAATTTATCACCAATGTAATTTATTAAAATATTAAGGCATAGAATTAAGAATAGTCCAAAAAGAGCATGGGATCTAATTTGAATACATTGGACTCCAAAAATCCCCCCACTTTTGCAGCGCGCATTCGTGATGTCGCCGCGTTATAATCGCTAGAGAGAATTTATCTTCAACTATATCGTCAAGGTGAAGGTATGACGTCTTTATCTTCCCATCATAATCAAGGCCCTGAGCGAGACGCCGTTATCGAGACGTTAAAGGAGTCGGCTTTGTAGTCGATCGGTAGATACATACAGACGATCGTTAAGCGTACCGTCTAGGTGATTTCCAAAAGTCATCCAAAATTCATGTTCAATTGATTTATTGGAGTTTAAAATCGCTTTGGAGTGAGCTTTTTTTTAATTTCAGAAGCCTATTTAAAATATAAATGAGAACTATTTTAAATGTTATGGCGTATGGAACTCGGATTAATTGTTTGCGGTCATCCCATTGGCTTCTTTCGATCACATGATGTCGATATGACAAGTAGGTAGAACATAACTAACTAGACTAGACGAGACATAAAATGACTAGACAATATTAAATTTCTAATGTAACCCTAACGGGTTTTTAAAAATTGTAAATAAATTTAAAAAAAAAATACGGATGTAAGATA
Source organism: Micrasema longulum (assembly GCF_059751315.1). Taxonomy (NCBI): domain Eukaryota; kingdom Metazoa; phylum Arthropoda; class Insecta; order Trichoptera; family Brachycentridae; genus Micrasema; species Micrasema longulum. Next base: position 23,460 of record NW_028277811.1, on the reverse strand, counting down.
CAGATAGTACAGAAGTTAAGTATACCGTCTCGATATGTACAGATGAATATAGCGTTCATAATCAAGGCACTGGAATACCCTTGCTGAAATGGGACTTTAAAAAAAAATGTAATTATGATTGTCATGATAGTGTTATTAAACTGTTTTTTAAACTAGGGTTTTCTACGAAATTCATACGTTTTTAAAACAAAATATAGTTGCGAAAGGATCCTATATGACATGGCGCTCTTCTCGATGCTACACGTTGAATAATACCGATCTAAAGTCTCGCAACCCGATAGCGGAGGAGGTACAGCGAGGAGTTGAGAAGGGGAATGTATGTAAAATCTAACGCACGAAAACCGGATTTTTGTGTTTTCTGCTGGAAATAAGCCAAGAAATAACAATAAGTACACGTGCTAACTGACCAACGTATCGAGGATTTTAAAACGTAGAACAAATGAATTGAAATGTTGGCTGTTTGCACGGAGAAAAACAAAGGTAAATGTGATTTTTTTTAAAAAGGATTCGGCAAAACAATATTTGAATTATTTTGAAACATTCTTGATCCTATGGGGAAGGATTATGTAAAACATGAAATCAATACGATGATTAACAAAAAATATCTTAAAAAAATTTGTCACCTAAATAATCCTAAATACACCCTTAGACCCGGATGGTTTAAAGAGCGTGGATACTGAGTGGAGTGTGAGTGTTCTCATACTAATGTAGGATATAGGTTATTGTTGAGGGTTTGGGAGATTGACAGAAGGCACGAGGTTGTTGTTTGAATGCGTATTTATTACATGACGAATAAGATACAGCACTTGGTTATGTAGCGCGAGCGTAGCGGCGATGGTGGATTGAAGAGACTGCACTTGAACTATATGCTGGAATCTTAGTTCCAGTCACTTATGACTGCGTCGAGCTGGACTGAAGTGATCTGACTGGCGTTGCTAATCCCTGTGGTCTCTTTATAGGCCACGTTCCTTTGTAGTTCATTTCTTCATGGTAGGGACGATATGAATGTACTGCAGAACGATGCTCCAGATTTTATGTACAATTCTGTTAGAGTTGCATTATCTATTGTATTGGATTCTATAGAAAATGATGACATTGCTTTTTTCGGTCATCGCATTTTAGCACGTGTGTCATCGATTATAGACTATGAACCCCACATTAATAAATCTTCCCCTCCGAGCACAGGGTGCAAGTGTCCTTAAAGTATCTGTCTTTCAGATAGGGGCGAGCGCTGTAACATCCTCAGGTTTAGCCAGTGGTCTCCCGAGGATGCGGCTTCTTTTGTGATTAATTTACAAATAATGTGTATAGAAATTTCATCATCTCTGTTGCATAGCCTATATGTAGAAATTGCAGTTTCTCAATGTTTGTCCAATCTGCAGTGCCCCTAAGGGCTTTAAGTTTCGACTAAGTTTCATTAGATCGAAAGCAAACATTTGCGAATCTCTCATCAGTAGTTCCCTTCTATGTTTACCCTATGTTGTCAGGTATATAAAAATATTCATTCTGTTTACCCAAGTAACATCACAATATTATTGATATCAGTTTTACAACTCTGTTTTATCGCTTTGAATATGAGAAGTTTTAGATGTATTTATAAAAATATGTTTTGTTTGCTCAACAATTACTTGCAAATAAAACCAACTGTTTAAACAGTAAGAGCGTTAACAATACTCTATTTAAATATAACTTATAAAAAAATGCCAAAAAGTGTTTTTTACGACATAAAAAATTAAATATCATTTATTATTGTTATCATAAACCGTTTTTCACCTTGTGGTATGACATTTTACACTTTTATGTTTATAAATTTGTAAAAATCACTTTAACTTTGAGTTACACTTCAAAATTTTGCGTGCCAATAAAAATAGTTTTCGTTTAGACAATTTAGAAAGATTAGAAATTATTAAAGTCATTAATCAAAAGCTTTAAATAATAAATAATCAATCAAATTTAACTTTGGCTTTGTGAACCGGACAACGAGGAACCTTATTGAAAGAATTCTGGTTCTAATGATTCGAGCTAGGTTTTCTCGAGGAACAGGATTATCAATCCGAATCTCCAGCTAGTCCGAATTCTCAGAGGGTGAGGTGCCGAAAGCCGATTTTTATAAGAACGTTGACAGTAGTCTTTGGTCAAAGAACACATCATCAAATAGAGGAAGAACGCAATCTGTCACGTAATGCGTGACCTGTGCCGAGGACACTTAACAATACTTTAAAAAAAAAAATTACGTGTGAGAATAAACAAAGAAGACTTGATATGCAAAAATAAATAACAAAATGTTCAGACAGTTTTAAACACTAGGTATTTATGCTTATATTTTATTTATGTAAAACCATATTATTTAAATTTTAAAACGCACAATAAAAGAACAAAAACATATGTAAAAACAGATTCAAAAACTACTCTTACTCAAATGAAAGACATAACCCCTACAATACATCCCATATAAACAATATAATTGCTAGATCCTCAACACAAAGACAACTTAAACAAATACAAACTAATACCACTTTCGGACAAAGGGATTTTTATTATTATTTAATTTAAATCTATAACTTACTTCCATTATCCATAAAAACAACCAGTAACAAGAAAATGTTCAAAAAGGCTATAAAAAATGGATAGTGGACCTAGGTAGAAGTTTAATGGATTGTCTCGTTAGCCCAAACCAATATTGAATCAACTGCTTCACAAATGTATAGCTTATATTTTGTTTTTGTTCTTTCATTGTGCGTTTCGAAATATAAATAATATACATACATACATACAGTACATAAATTAATTATTAACATAAAAAGTAGTGTTTAAAACTGTCTGAACATTTTTTTAATTGTCTCTGTATATTAAGTTAGTCTTCTTTGTTTATTCTCAAATGTAAAAATAAAAAAAGTATATTGTTCAGTGTCCTCGGCACGGGTAACTTCAGTGAGATCACATCATTTTTATCATAAATTATAGTTTATAATGGAAAAAATATGAATAAATAAATAACATGAACTAAACCTTTGTGGAGCAGATGCTTCAATATTTATTTGGGCGAATGAAACAGTGCATTTTACTTCTACCCAGCTATAGTACCCATTTTTTTACAACCTTTTAAAACATTTTTTCGTTACTAATTGTTTTAATGAACAGTGGAAGTAGGTTTGTAATAGACTTGAACTGTATAACACTCAATATTCCTTTGTCCGACATTGAATATTTATTTGAAAAAGTGTTTTTAAACTAGAATATTTCGTAGTCCCTCGATGGCACCTGAAGCGTAAGACTGACCATCTTATCTTCATGTAACAAAAATGATCAAGTTACGGTTCGATTTGTGTACCAATGTAGTGCTCTATGCACCATTAGGTGTGGAATGAGAATGATTTCACTATTGTTTCCCTATTTGTTTCCAGTGATGCATAGGGCACTAAATTGGTACTCCGATTGCAGCGTATCTTGATCATTTTCGTAACATTGAAGGTAAGGTAATTAGTCGTACGATTCAGGTGCCCGAACTATGCAACAATCCAGTGAACTATTATTGAAATTCTAGATTACGCGGATGTTTCCATGACTGATTTAAGCTGTGACCGACTCAATAAACTTGAACGACTTCAGAATACATGCATAAGGTACATTTTTGGTCTTAGAAAATATGACTCAAAATTAGACAGCGGAGAGACTATCACTCCCTCTCACTTCTGTTCAATATACTTCATAGTCCTAACGCTCCTATATACCTTCGTGAAAAAACTCAACGCTTATCAATTCACGGTGTACCTCTTCGTTTTAATTCTCAAGGCACTCTCTTGATACCCATCCACAATTCCTCTTTCTTCTCTAACTCGTATAGTGTCCATGCCGCTCGACTGTGGAATTATCTCCCATCCATTATCAAAGATGTTACTACAGTTTCTCTATTTAAATCACGTCTAAAGAAACATCTCGTTTCTCTTCCTTAATCTCTCCTCCTTTCCTCTTTCCTATTTTTTTATTTTTCCCATTGAGTAATAGTATTGATTTAAGGTAATTTACATAAAAAATACATTTATTCCTATTTTTATATATCTTTATTTTCTATTGAATACGTTTTCACTTGAATTATATAAATAAAACTTTTATTTTATTGGTTGGTTGGAAGAAATTGCCATTTGGCAATAAGCCCACCAATGTAAAATTCAAATTATATACAAAAAGTTAAATAAATAAAAATAAAAAAAACAATATTTCAAATCCACCCTGCCTGGAATCGAACCTAGAACCTCAAGCATGGTAGGCAATTACGTCAACCACTACATATTGAAGCGGACTTATCTCCACTTGATTTCCCTTATCAAGATGTTCATCTGAGACTAGCCATCGAGCTGAAAGCACTCGTCGAGAATTCTAGTTTTATTTCTCACCGAGAGCTGTATTCATCATCCGCCAGTAAAAAAAATAAATCAATTATTTAATACTTAATTCGGTTGGCTTTATTCTTTTTGTTCCTTTTCAATAATATTTGTTTTTTTATTTTTTGAAAAAAATTATGATTTATATTGATTTTCTTTTTAGTATTTGCATTTCTTTATTTTTTCTTTAGGTCTTAATTGTAATGCTTTTGAAATTTTTTTGAATCGTATGTACGTTATAATAAAATGAAACGAAACAGTATTGGAATACAATTAATTTTCCAATAAGCACAGATAACTTGTATTTAATCAAGTCAGAAACTAATTAATTTTAAAATCAACACATTAATTTAATTAATAATCTTTGATTACTCACCAATATGATATTTCGGATTCCACTTTAATTCAGAAAACAACTCGAATGTGAACATAATAAGAACATTTTATTTAACTAATTAACAGATTATAATGTGGTAGGTATTTGAATTTAATTAACTACTGCGATTAATATGCCACTAAACGGATGAAAAATAAAATTACTATAAGTTTGAACTAATGGTTTAATTCACCAGCAACATATTTTTAAAATCTTTTGCACGTTTAGTAATAAATTTTGATAACGGTTAGAGAAAATATTCTCGAATCAATATTCGCAAAATAATGACAGTGACTCTCGACCGTATATTAAAACATTTGTTAATACGAGCTGATTATATATTTATTTATCAATGATAAACGAAAAGCAATGACATCTTGTGTCAATAATCATTGTAACGTAACTCCGCTAAAATAGCGTCGCAACTCAATAAAACACATTTTAAGGTCAACAATTATCATATTCTTATCCGCACTAGATGGTGATTGATACTTCAAATTATCTTATTTTTCTTCCTTTGCTTTCTCTAGGACTGTGTCCTGCTCAATTCAATTAATTTATTAAAAAATATCGTATACATTACAAACATACATTCAATACGTACACATAATAAAAAAGAAAAAAAAAACACGAAAGAGACTCGTGTCAAAGTAGTAGGAGAATCCTGCTCCGGAAAACCTCTCGGATACATGGAACAGATCAACATCCAGAGCGATGTGGTTCAGTATAGAGGAGTTCCTTTCAACAGGCATAACTATCGGCATATATCGGAATATGAAACAATCTATGCTGACGCTGTCTTAGGTTATTGTTAGGAACATACAAAGCAATGCTTATCATAATCTCAGGATTATCGACCATACCGCGCAACAATCGAAAAAACTGTATAGTCAAATACACATTCCTTCTAGTCTCTAAATTGTTGTAGCCTAGCATACCCTGGAGAAACTTGGTCGGGTAGAGTCAAGGATAATACCCGCACTCTCTCATGTACAGATACCTCAGAAACTTCTTTTGGATTTTCTCTATCATAAGAGAGTACTTTAGTTCATGTGGCCCCCAAATCATCGAGTCACTCTAGAGTCTACTTCGCACCAAAGAGTTGTAAAGAGTTCTCAGTACGCGGGTATTTTCAAAAACCCTGGCAGTACACAGAACAAATCCTAATATCTTCAATGCATTACCTCTGATTGTCTCTATGTGCTCATGAAATGTTAGGGTGCTCACAAATATAACGCCCAGATCCTTAACATTTGATGTTCGTATCAGTTATTTCTCGGAGCCTGTTTCTAGGATGCGGACGTCCAACTGTCCCGCCATCTTTTTGGGGGTCTGCTGCCAACTGGTATTGTACCTGCCACTATATTCAAAACTCTTTCTGAATCTGCTCTCTCAACGTGCTTTCTTCGCAGATTCTTCTTATTTTGGAGATTCTTACTCTACCTCAGATTGTCGTTCCCACGATGGGTCGGAGAGTTTTCATTTCACTCGTTCTTACGAGACTTTTTGTCCTAGTAATGTCATCTCTTGTTTCAATGCCGTATGTCACGAAATATCTAATGCAGGTTTTATAAACTCGTAATATGCTCTCCTTCAGCAAATGTTTGTATACATAATTTCTTAAGCATCCAGCCACAACAGCGGCTTTGTTTGTTTGCTCTCTTACTTCTTCATAGAGGTCGTTGCTGCTGGATATCTCAACACCCAAGAACTTAAAGTGCATTACATGCTCTATTATTTTATTGTTTATTGCAAGTTTGCATCAAATTATGGGTATCTTAAACATCAAGGTAAGGTGATAACTCTTTTCGTGAGGCTATAAAAAGTTGCATTGCAAACCCACACTAAAAAAAAAATGCTTCAACGTTTTCACACGATTATTACCTACAATAATACAACAAATAGATAACAATTGTCCCAGATTCTGATTGTATTACACACAGAAATATAATCTTCATGCAGTTAATCAACATTTTGAAATACTTCATATGTTCTATTTTTAATACAGATTAAATAGGTACTCCGCATGCATGGATTTAAAAGTTAATATTTCAAAAACCCACGTAATGTATAACACTTCATGCCTTGATGCCGAAAATCCCCTGACTCTGTCAAATCAAGTCATCGAAAGGGTAGAGTTTCAACTACCTGAGAGTATATGTTACGAAAAATGGCAGCTTTAAAAAATAACTTTGAGTGCGGCTAGGAATAGCAGGCGCCACATTCAACAGTATGAAGGCTGTCTGGAGATCGAATATTTATTCAGTAAAAACCAAATGATATATAACGCCTGCATAACACATATGAATGCGAATCGTGGCACCTCACTAGGGCCCAAAATAGCAAAATACTGAGTTTTGAAAATGGGTATCCCAGAAGAATTTCAGGTACGCGGTGGTTTGACTTTGCGCGGAATAAAGTAATTAGAGAACGGACGCAGCAAGCTCCGGTAACAACTGTCATCAAGCGGAGGCGATACGGTTGGCTTGGTCATGTACTGCGGATGCCTCCTGAGAGCCTTAACCGCGCTTGCCTACTTTACAAGGCATCAGGTTCTCGACGTCCTGGACCTCCACTGCTGACTGTTTGTCGGCAGTTCATGTCAAAACTATGAGACGCGAATCTGACTTGGGAGGATGTACAGGAGCTGGCAGCTGACAGAGATGCCTTGAGGATCTTCGTGGACACCATATGCTCCAACGTGGGAGCGGACATGGAATGATTATGATAATAATTCAATTAAATTACTATTACGATACCGCAGAGTGTGTGCGGACCAATCACTGCTTCACAAAATTATGACAGAAATAGTTGACTATGCAGAATTACTTAGTTTTATAATAATACATGTTCTAGCCAGGATTTGTAGAAGGTAGTACCTGTTTTATGTACCAATAAGTAAAACATCGGATGTAAAAAATGCTTTTTTTCACAAGGCTTTTCCAGTGTACAATACCAAATTAAAAGACATGGACTACACAAATATCACTCTATCTGATTTAAAATTGACACTTAAAATGCACGTGTAAATTAAAAGACACTAGTATAATAAATATGTATACCTATCTTCCTTCGACTCCTTATTCTTTCTTCATGCACCCCTGCTCTAACCCCGTCTCATTTACAATAACCGTTTATTTATTTTTTAAATATGCACCTTCTTTCAGAATCAAAAAAAAAAAAAAAAAATTTATACATATAAATAAACTACTATTTTTCTTACTAACTTAGTACAATTGGCGTAAATCTTTTATTGGTTGGTTACAATACATATGTAGTTTACAATAAATATGCAGACATGTAGAACTGCTGGTTTCCCAAATGAAATAAAATAAAATATAGTTTTAAATACTCTATCCTTACTGGTTTTGCAGGCACATTTTTGCTTTTATTTTATTTAATTTATAATGGTCCACAAAAACAAACGATAAAAATAATAATAATATAATCACAGTTTATTAACAAACTAACAATTACTTTATCTACTACATACACACTTAGCTAATAGATTTCTCTGGATCATGTCAAGTCTGCTTAACTAGGTACAACCTGTTTTAAGGCAGATATTTTTCTGCAAAAATAAACAATAACATTAGTACCTACTGTTAATTTACTATACAGTTATACAATATTAATTCATACCATTTATTATTTAAGAATGTATTTTGAGTAAATTTTCCGATAACCAATTTTTAAAATTGAATCCAGGTCATGGTTTTACAATGTAACATATTAAATATTTTGGGGCCCAGAAACCTGATTTTTTTTGCCCGAATTCAAAGTTTGTGATAGACCCCATGACCCATCGTCGTGTTTGACTTCTGGTAGTGTGGGAGTGTTCCTTTTGGGATTTAGTAGAATAATTTGCATTCACAAACATTATTATTTTAAAAATATATAATTGCCTTATATCTAAGATCACAAATTCCTCAAATAACTTGATGCATACGAAATTTGTAAAATATTTACCATTTGTTACGTTTCGATATTGTTTATCAATTATACAAAATTCAGTTCCATAATTTTGTAAGATTTTCATTCAAAATTGGTTGTTTTTTACTTTTCGAAAATGCTGTTTTAAGTTATGACACTATACACTATTATGCCAGTATAACTAAGCTACGATTTAGATAAGTTAATACCTACTCTATATTATAAAGTACGATACAGTATAGCAATGGCCTTGAGATCTGTAAGGTAACTCAGATTAAATTATTAACTATCATTTTTGAATTTGTAATCTCAAAATATGTTTCATTTATTAATCACAGTTTTTTTTCTTTCTGGCAATTTTTCTTAGCTGGCAGCGAACAGAGATGCCTGGAGGCTCTTTTTGAACACCATATTTTATTTTTATTAAAGGAAAAACTACAGTTGTTATGTAAGAATACAAAATATAAAAAAATAATACACACATCCAGTTAACGTTTTTCACAAATATAATGAGAGAACATGTTACACAGTAAAGAGAAAAATACTATATTATAAAACACATGAGAAAAATAAAAAAAGAGCTCGTAAGAAGGTTAAGGGATGAGGAAATAGAGTGGAAGAGTGCAGGAGAGGGATTTTCATAATATAGTTGACCAATTCAACATTTTGATATCATAATTAAATAAACACATTTAAAGGCACATAAACTTAATACACACTGAAAAATGTTTCATTTTAGTGTTTCAAAAAGGGCGCGGACATGGAATGATGATGATTTTAATCGGGTTGTGGTCCCGTGGCTATTGTCTCGGACTCTCGGCTCAAAGGTCCGCGGTTCGGATCCCACTCTATCCCAATTTGATTCCCATTTCCCAAAAGATGATTTAAAACCATCTGTTGTTACCAAATAAATTAAAAAATGCCTAGTCTTCCACATTATCTTCTCAAAAAGGTTTTCCTTCTCTGTTGCGATAAATTTCAATCTCCATAATTCCCCGGCGATTTAAATGCACCCCTAGCAAGAAGCATTAAGACATATTCAAAATATTGTGATGTAAATAAAACGTTAAAAATACAATCTTAGGCATTTTTAGGGGAAGTGTACAAGTTTGGATTTTGTCTAAGGAAAGAGGCCATTGCAGGAGATTGCTACGAGACAATGTATAAAATTATATTATTTAGTACTATTAAACGTATTGTCCAAATGTTTATTAAAATTTATTTCGATGTTGTAATTTTTATTTGTAGAATTCTTTAATAATATGCATGCTTCCACTTTTTACTTTGTTTTATTCTAACTCAACACTGGGCTCTTGGCCTCAGAGAGTTAGGGGTACGTTTTTTTTGTAATATGTACCTTTATATGAATAAATAAATAAATCTCACCCGTTTTGTCTGTTGTAATGATGAGTATCCTCCAATTACGTCGAATCCATGGGAAGTCTCACAAAATTAATTCAAGTTATTAAACATTATGGCTATATTTGATGTGATTGATAAATGATTGTTTCTCTACACGGATTGTGGTGTCAGTAGTCCAACCACAAAGAATTAATGAGGATACGTACAATTTGTGTCAATGAATGTACAGTTCAATATGTTATCTTTTATCTTGTTACGGTAGCTAGGTCAGAAGAGTCGAGTTACAGATACGAGATTTATTGTTATTTCACAAACTTTACGAAAAACTGTGTAAAAAGCGGTAATTACAAATTACTTACAAATAATCCAGTGCCATTTCTAAACAGTTTAAATTTTTTATTTTTTATTGTTATTTTTTTAAAACAATAGACAGCTTGTTAAGTAAATCTTAATGGATTGGTATATAAACAAAAATTTAAAACGTTTATTGAATTATATAAGTGAGTCTCGTAAATTTTAAATATCAATGTATATGTTCCATATCAAATAGAACTTAATATTCTGTTCATATTATATTTTATAACATTATGTACCTAGCGGCTTTAAACCCTTAGAGTATATAAAATTTAAACCTTTAACTGCATTTCTTTAGCCTATTTAAAAAATATATATATATATACATATATTATATATTTTTTTTTTTTAAAACCAACGTTACTTCTAAACACAGTTTTATATTTTATTACTTTAAATTGTATTTTCTTAAATTTATGTTGTTAATACTCATCTTTTTATTTTTATTTTTATACCAACTATACTTCTTAACACTGTTCCTATCTCTTATTTCTTTATATTGTATTTTTTTTTAAATGTTGTTTATATACTCATCTTCTTTTTTTATACCAACTTTACTTCTAAACACTGTTCTATCTCTTGTTGCTTTATATTGTATTTTTTAAATTTAATGTACTCATATTTGATATGACTTTCATGTATGTAAAAGACATATGGGCGTGAAAAATTAATAAAATAAAAAAATATTTATATAATAGGTCGGTAAGTGTGACAGTGTGATATTAATTTAGTTCAAATGGAGAGCGAATACGCTGGTTTTCTGCTGCTTATGCAAATTGCATTTTATTTCAGGAGAAAACTTTATAAAACGAAAATAAATTTTGTTCTCAAAATATTATTTTTTTCTGTACCACTGGGTCAGAGCTTAGGTCGGCAATATTAAAAATAAAATAAAATGAAAAATAAATGCACTTTAATCTTTATTCAGGACTATGTCTTTCATTTCTGTCATTAGTTGAATTTGCTGCCTTTGGTAGTCGTCCATCATTTTCCTCGGTAAGAATCTTCTGATGGGTGGAGAGATGAGCTTCGGATCAAGTATTGACAAGTCTTGGCTCCCAGTTAGGTAGCTCACCGCCAAACCGATCACAACAGCAACCAAAGTACCACACATAAAGAGATACATAAATGAAATTCTAAACAGTATAAATGTATCATCTTCTGTGTAGTCTGTAATACTGAAAAAAAGGTTTGATTGTAATAATTCTCAGTGGACGTTAATTGTAATTTAATATAGAAATAAAAGACGAGTGAAACTTAAATCGTTCGGTAGTTTTTGCAGTGCACATGACGAAACACCTAAACGTAGGTATTCTATGTGAATGTGATGCTTTATATAATAAAAAAAGCCGCACCCTCGCGGGACCACAGGTTAAGCCTGTAGTTCAATCACAAATAACTATTGACGTGCTTAAAAACATGCTAAGCGTTTGAACGATCACAATGAGCAATAATGATCATGCTTTAGTTATCGCAGTCATAAATCAACGCGTGTGTAATCTCTAAATCAACGCTCGTGTCGGTTTGTGTTTTGTTTTCCTCGTAAATAAATACAGTTCACCGGCGAAATATTGGCGTTTACTAAAAAAAATAATACAAGATATTGCATTTCCAAAATAGTAAGGAGTATCTAATAGAAAAAGGTTACAATTTAATTACTATTCAATTACAATTAGGTACTATGGCGACTGCTTTTTTTGACATTTGGCTTGCCGACCGCCGCCGCCGGCTAAATGCAGTAAATAACATGATAAATAATCAATAAATGAAAAACTAAGTTTTGGAATATTTTCCATTTTTACACCGGTGAAATTCAAATATGCGAAATTGAAATGTTTTAAAATTCAATATGAGGTGTTCACGAATGTTGCATTGTGATCGCGAATACGATAAACAACCATAGTGAGAAATTGTTATCACGTCGCTTATTAGCCCGTCGATAGTTATTTGTGATTGAGCTACTGAGGATGTTAAGAGCTCTCTGGTACTTTACAGATCTGGGCTTCGAAGGAGAAATTTAGCAAAATAAGAACTCTTGACTTCCACTAAGTGGCCAAGCTCCAAAGACCTGGCCTTGGACGGCGATAACTGATATTTGATTTAATAAAAAAAAAAAACAAAAAACTTTTACTGAATGTGTTTTACAATTTTAAGGTTTAATTTTTGTTTTTAAATCTCGGGTAAAAAATATTGCATGCGTTAATTTAACCAAATACGTTTATACTATAATTGTTGTAAAATGCATTTTTGCCGTATATTTTAATAAAATAAATAAATAACTAATTCACTGGGACCTGTCAAAATAGAAAGTAGTTTTACAGAAAACAGCCAGCCATAAAACTGCGATAATAGTATTTTTGTGAAAACAGTGAATATTGTTGGTAACAACGATATATCTGCAGTCGTCTGTATGCCCACACAGCTTGGCAAGTCATTCTAGATTTGTCTCTCCTTGTAAACAGTCGCTCTCTAACAACAGTTTTTTTTATTTTTTTATTTAATAGCATAATTATACATTTTTACAATTTTAAAAAAAAATCACTTGTTACATTTTTACTAAAACTAAAATCCCACCAAGCCACTTTTTGTAGCTTGTTGGTGAAGATTATATTTATACTGACTTAATAATATTATTTACATTTATAAAAACAATGAATAACATTTAAAAATAAACAGCCATTATAATAAGTATTTATAATAAACCAGAGTCAACCGTAGCAAGCCTTATAACTGATCTTTTTTACCACCATAGGGTATAACAGTTTGGAACAAAGCTAAAAATAAACAAGAATCATGACGTATTAAGGGCATGTATGCTACTGCTATGCTACTGACAAGTAAACCATTTTGTTTTTTGACTGTACAGTATTTAAAACCGTGAAAAAAAAATATTTCCCTATTGAAGATGACGCTGTTAACTTCCTATTGTAAAACGGGCCCTGGGACATCCAAAGCACATTATGGCCCTGCCAACTGAATCGCCCCCGCTTGATACTCCTACATAGATATACTACATACGTACTTTTGAGTAATATTGGATTGCATGGAAAATTCATCGCCATAATGGTGTTCGCAAGTGTTGGGTACCCCAGGGTACACAGGTTCGTGTGCCGCACGGACATTGGCCATGGTAGACCCTATGGCGAGCCAGCACAGGAACACCATCCCGCTGCAAGCTCCGGTGAGGGCGCCTTTAGTATTTGCAGAGGGTACCAACATTCCCAGCAAAAATAGAGAGAATATTGGAGCGCCCGTGATGGAAGAAATCGTATAGCCAACCTGGAAATTTAAGAGATTTAAGCAAACAAGAAAGAGAAGGAAGTTTTTTAATACATTGAGTTTTTCTAACGGGATTTCTTGAAAAAAAAAAATGATGAAAAATAATAAAATAAAGACAAATATTAAACTTAATTCTAACTACAACATACATAAAATAAATACAAGAGCATCAAATAATTTAACTTTTTAACTTGCGAACAACCTAGGACCAACAGAAAACGAAACAGTTTTTTGTATACAGCAATAAATTTTTACAATTCATTTTCTAATGATCTAAAAAATATACAAAACATGTACGTACTTAAAAAAAAGCACCTAAATAAAACAGTTTTTACAGCCCGTGTGACGAGTGATATGTGATGTTATTTTATTGAATTTTTATTAAAACTATTGTGTTATTTTATATAATATCCCCTCATACCACACTTTTGCTGATTGGGAATATTTCGTACTAATGAAATATGTAATAAAATGTAATATGTAATATAATAAAAGATCTTGTTTTAACTCTTGTGTGGCTGTGATGTCACACTAGTTGACTTAGGACACAATATTTGATATATCTCTCTTATTTTTTTAAATGATGAATTCATATTTTTTGTAATCTTTAATTGGACATTTTCACACCCGATTTGGAAAATAAAACTTGTATTGCTATGCTAACTTTTAATACAAAAAATATTTATTCTTGGTACGCGAAGAATGAATGTCCGCTAATTCAGTAACACATCTATACAGATACCGTATACAAGAGAGAGCACGAAGATAAAAGTCTTAACAAAAAAAGACAGAGACGCTGTTCTGCGGCGGGTGTTGGATAAAACAGATCCAGTCTTCAGTCGGTTGATGACAGTGATGGGGGACGCACGCGCGTAATATGAGCAACGTATTTGTGATTTGATTTTTTTGTTATAACAGGGCTAAATTATATGTTTATTTGCGTAAATTGTAGAAAAATGATTATTAAACAGTATGTCTCCATGGTTTTTTTTCAAATGTTTGAACATTAGAATATTCCGTCTTTTACTAGTGGTAACACAATGTTACATCACTGCGCGCAAAAGGATTATTTACCACAGTCTTTTAATAGTAAAAAACCTTAAATGTCACATGACGAAATTTTTTCAGGAGGTTGTTTAAACTGTTAGCAACGATTTTACTGAGGATATTTGGAGTGAAATAAAATTATAGCCATTCGTTTATAGCACTGCAAAAAACTGTAAATATTGTACGTGCAATGAAATATTAAATAAAATAAAAAACAATATTTGGAGTTTTTCCAAATTTTTGTAGACAATGACTGGATTCAACTCCCAGGGGAGCTGTTAATATTTGCATTTAACAACAGAGATAAAAAACATTTTAGAGAATGTAATATATAAATCTAGGGCTTATGACCTGTCGTTGGCTGGTTTAAGTGGCCACTTTACAGACTGTGTAACATTCACCATCCTGCCCATATTTAAACATCTATATTTCTTCAATTCTTTCATCTGTTGATAAATCTAAATAAGCATAAATAAAGGTTTCAGCTCTTTTACTTCACAAATATCACTCTAAATGTTTTACATCTGTGTGGTAATATGTTAATATTAACAGCTCCTCTGGAAGTTGAATCCAGTCCTTGTATACAACAATTTGGACAAACTCAAAATATTGTTGATAAATTCACCTGGTCTATGAAGAAGTACAGAATTTTTTAAAAATAATTAAAATACAGGCATTGCCTAGTATATAGTTGAAATAATTCAATAAAGGTTTCATCTCTTTGACTTCACAAACATCAACAGATAAAAGAATTAAAGGAATATACGAGTAGATGTTCAAATATGGGGAGAATGGTGAATGTTACACAGTGTGTAAACCAAATAGTATAAGTAGATATACTTATTTCTGTCCCATTTGAATGATTTAAGTGGTATATCTGGAATATTTATGTTATTTGTACAAATTACTAAACTATGGAAACACAGATGAAGTTATCTTTAATTAAATAATAATCCATTTAGAAAAATAGGAGTTTATCAGCTAAATAATTGGGTTCATAATATTTTTTTGCATTCCTGAAAAGTTAAACTTTTGTAGTTATTCTCTTATGTCCGCACATCAAAGAAATATAAAATGTTTTCAAAGTGTTGATTAAAAGTTGATTAAAAGTTTGTTACGTACAGAAATTACTTTTCCCATTTTTTCTGCCATGAAAACCATGAGTACGGAAAATGCCCCAAAAATCACAACTATCGATTTCATAATCATGTTGGCTTTTTCCTCAGAAGAGTTCTTCTTCTTTATGTAGTCTTCATATACAGTTCCAGCAAGCGTATTTAAAATAGCGGACAATGAGCTGAAAACGATCAAAAAGTTCCGATTAATATATTTTTTTCCAAAGCCCATGGGGCGTCAATACACATGTTTAAATGAGTGTAGGCGACAGCGCATAAATTGTGTAGGTATGCATTGACATCAATAATTAATGTGCTTTTAAAAAACGAGTTTTGCTTTACGTAAAATTGTTTACTTTGTACCTATATAAGTACCTATAAAAAATGCAAAAAACATTTTCTTACACTTTTTAAAAATTGAGTGAAATAATTATTCATATTTCCGTTCAAACTACTCGTATATGGACTCTGTAGTAAAGTTTACACCAAAATACTCTTGAAAAATTTCAAATTTATTTTTTTAAGATGCGTCATCTTTAAACTCGGAATCAGATATTAATTTACTAACAATACTACTACTGCTACCATCACGCCAGGGTACCAGGGGTGGCAGATAGAATTGACTGCCAAACACGTCTATCCTGGCATATATACCTAGATTTTTTCACATTCAAACATCTTGTCTTACATGCCCTTTGGTTCTGTCTGCTTTTGACATGACCAGACTTAAGATCCGATCATGCTACGTCTTTCTTGGTCGTCCTCGTCTCACGTTACCGTTCCTTTTCGCCATATATGCTTGTTACAATATTTGGAATCAACAAATAGAAGAAATGAAGAAATATGGATGTTCAAACATAGGCAAAATGGTGAATGTTACACAGTGTATAAAATGGCCTCTTAAACCAGCCAATGATAGGTCATAAGCCCTGTAGATGCCTAGACTTCCATTTTCCTTTTTCTAAGGTATTCTCCATCCCTGTTGTAATTTGTAAATATATGCTTGTTTTATGATTCTTTCGTCGTCCATTCGTTCTACATGACCAAACCATATCAGGTACCCTTTCTTAATCTTATCAGTTATATTTGACTCAGAGTTACACTCTCGCCTGATTTCATCATTCGAAACCCTGTCATACATTGATTTCTCACACATTCGTCGAAGAGATCGCATTTAAACCGCGTTCACTCGGCTTTCATCCTTACTCTGCCAGTTCTATGTTTTACTTCGATACATAAGTGTTAGGACTAAAACTCTGTTGTGCACTGCCAGTTTAGCTTTGATTGACATATTTTTACTGGCAATTATTGGACTTAGTACGCCGTTCATTTTGCTGCCCGCATTCACTCTCCTTTCAACATCTTTTTCTATTCTTCCATCTCTTGAAAACATACTCTTCAGAAACACAAATTCTTTAACTTGTTTAAGAAATTCATTGCTAACATTTATTATGCAGTCAGTAACCTCACTTCTCCTTTCAAATACCAGTACTTTTGACTTACTTTCGTTCATCGTCAATTCGCTCTCCAGGCATACATCATACATTCTAGAGACGATTAGTTGCAAATCCTCTCCACTTCCTATTAAATACTTAAAATTTGTTAAAACTAACCGAGAGAAGAACAACTATATTAAGGTTGTTTAGATATTTATTAATTTCCAATTGTTCAATTATATTAAGTTTACGCCCTTTGCTTTCAATGTGAAATGGAATTGGTTTATTTGAGATATTAATTTTATGATTATTTTTAATTAAGTGATTGGCAAATTGAGAATCATGTTTTTTATTTATGTTTTTAAAGGATCTTATGTGTTCTAAATAGCTGGTTACGAAATATGTAAATACCTAAATTCCCCATTATATATTAAACACTTAGACTTGCCCCTAACTATTGGTTTTTCCCACAATGAGGAATTCCAGCCCAACCCGGAATTAAATTTTTAAAATGTTTTCGTGTACACGTAAATATTTAAAAATTTTGGAGTAGGATGAAATATCTCAAAAACGCACGCAAAAATAAATGAAAAATGTTAAAAATAGTATTCATTTTAAAATCGTAAATAATGACGACACTCCTTATATCTACGTGTAGTATTTTCGGTTTCCGCTCTAAAGCCCCCGCACCTTGTAAGGAACGTTTTGACCATAGAAAAAAAGAGTATAATTTGACATTTCAACCAGAGATTATGTCAATTTTCTAGGTTTTTCTAAATCGAAACGTTCGTAAAAACAACCAGAACATAGAAATGAGCAAATTACGATCAACCAAATGAAGTAATCAAAGCAATATTCCATTGATTCTTAGAAGTTATTGGCTGGAGAAAAACAACTTACCGCGGTAAGTGAAAGTAAGAACGCCAACCGTTTCATGACGTCACTACTGAAAAGTGACACACTGATTACAGTCATTTGGCACGGTATTTGATAAATGTAACTTTAAAAAATCATATCTTTGTAAATAATGCACAAAAAACATTTTTTTTTAAAATTAGTTAAATAGTACGCCAATAGAAAAAAAATAATTAGAAAACAGTGGAATTCCTCATTATAATTAATGTGCTATAGTTGGTAAAATTATTTTTATTTTTTACAAAAGTAACTTGAATTATATAACTATATAAGGACATTCAATCCAACTTATCAAGGTGAAACAATTGTCACGAAATTTTTGTTTTTATATTTGTAAAAATAAAATAAAGCGTTCAGTAGTCTCAGATCAGTGTTTGATTTCTTATGTTATATGTTTTTTCCTGTTTGTCGGTAATACCTTAAAGCGGCACTAAATACTCCGGCCAAAAATAGCCCAGGTAATGCCGGAATGTACCCAATTTTATCTAGAACGTAATATGGGTACATTTGGTCAGCTCTGGAAACCACCTGTAATCGAAAATCAATATTTAATTAAACGGGAAATTAAATTGACCATTATACTATTTTGGGAAGCTACAATCCACTGTGGAATTCCTGCTTGTAAAATAATGTGCACCTTGACGATGTCTTTTAGACAGATTTGGAGATGGACATTGTCATCTCTCGGCTCAGAGACAGGAATATAAAAACAAGGGCAAGAAATAATATCATTAGCAATATATCCCTCTTAAACACAACATTTGGTAACAATTGCAAGGATTATTTTTCTCCCAAATTAATAGGGTCAAAGCACCAATGAATGACCGTTTAAGGTTCAGCTTGTAGTGAAATCCACATTAAAGGTATAAATTTCATTATTTAAGCGTACAAAATAAAAGAAAACAATAAAAAACTCATTATTTTTTAAAAGTACTTTTAGTTTTCTATTGAAATACGAGTATTACATTTAAAATTAATATTACTGTAAAAAAATAGCAGAATCACCAGTGAATGACCACTACTACCCCAGTAAAAATAATACTCAGATTTAGTTACATCATAACATTATGAAACACCCTAACACATTAGAATATGGATATATTCAAAGAATTGCGTAAGAAATAGCATCAAATAAAACACTTACCACACCTTTCCTTATAAAAATTCTGTCAATCTCAGAACAATAACGGGAAGATGCCTTTTGATTACCTTTTGACAACTCACAGTTCAAAACTGATAGATTTGTTTCTTACCAAAAGGTGTTGCCATAGTTTCTAGTGTTAAAAGTTTTTTGACTGGACAGATGTAGCAATTCTTATAATATTGTGTTTTATTAACCAATGGTCATTTACTGGGGGGTGGTCATTTACTGGTGCTTTGACCCTAATGCTTCTCTATGGATAACAATTAAACATATCATTTTCTGAGAAGAGTCGCATGGTTGCTCGGCTTAGAAATAAGAACCTTTTCTGACGATGACATAGAAAAACGTTTACAAATGCCTTCATTGGAGAACCGTAGAACAGAGAAGACCTTATATGTATTTTTTAAATACTGAACTCAATAAATGATGTCCCTTCTTTGTTACAAACAATCTCCTTCCATGTTTCCTCCCGTATCACTGGAAACAATAATCTTTTGCATGTCAAATCTTACAAATCATGTCTTTAATTTCCAATGTCAAGAATGTGTAGACTAGTAAACTCTTCCAGGAACTTGAAATTTCTTGGGCTAAATCTTCCTGCGTTTTGCAAATCCCTTTGCATCATAAAGTTAGGGATAAGTTATTTATTTTTTGTTATAGGTACCTTTATATGAATAAATGTCAAGAAGAATGTAGGTGTAAGAGTATACGATGGCTAAACTGAGAGACGCCAACAGTAAGACCATTTTACTAAACCTTTGCTCTAATATATTGTCCTTATTTTCTGTCTTTAGCTTTGAGTATAATTTTCTATACGTATAAATTCTTTTTTGTTTAAATACATGTATGTAAACGATGCAATTGTCTTAGGCCGTTAATAAATAAGTAAATAAAAACAAAAATAGTTTTAAAAAAACAAAATCTGGCCTAAGCCAATTATTTATTAATTTAAAACTTACAACGTACTTTGGCGGACTTATTGCTAAAAGCAATATCTTCCAGCCAACCAAAAAACAGGCTGGTCAAAAGATGAGTTGGTCGAAATTTTGTACTTTAAAACCTGAATATAAATCAAAAGACACATACATAAATAAAAACCCAATAAATTAAAATTAACAGCTGTTTTTGATTGGGAGATAAAGCTTGCTCATATTAACTTTTTTTGTAAAGTACATAAAGTTATTCAGATTAAAGGACGAGGAATGTGGAAACAGATAGTTAGTTTGGAAGGAGAGACAAAGAGGAACCAAAGAAAGAAAAAAAGATAAAAATGTATATTAAGATAAAAATTCAGAGAGTTCATGATTCTAGGGATAAATTATTTAATAATGTTTCAGGTGTTTCTGTTTAATTAGATTGAAGAAATAAAAAAGTGCATGTGAAATATGTCTACCTTAGAACAGGTTTCTCTAGCGAAGAAGACTCTTAAATTAATTTTCTATCAATACAATTCATAAACTATGATAGTATTTATTAAAAAAATACACAATAATTTTATGAACTTCCAGCAAAAATTTCAATTTCATTTATAAAGAACTTCCACTGTCAAAAAAATATTATATTGATAATAATAGTGCATATTAAAATAGTGTATCTCGGGCTACAGATGTTTTTTGCTTAGTGTTTTATTGACATACTCGTAGAATGGTTTATTGCGATAATTTTGGGATTTTCATGCGTATATTATTGTTAAAACTAAAAAAGAACTCTTTGAAGGTCTGACAGCCACGGATAATGTACTAAATACTGAACGAAACATGAAAATAAACAGACACAAAACTAAAGTGATGACTGTGGGCTGTAATGAGCTGCAAACGAGTGTATATAGTAATGTTACGATCAACATTGAAAAACACGAAAGAGTTTTCTTACTTAGGAAGCAAGATCACCTGGGGTGTAGAACAAAAAAAGAAGTCGACAGCCGCATAGATCAAGCAAGGCATGCGTTTAGCAAAAAATCAAAGATTTTCGATTCAACCAACATAGACCTAAAGCTGCGCAAGAAATTTGCCAAGACTTATGTGTGGAACGACTGTATGACATGGTGCCTTACCGAAAGCGATAAAAATAGACTAGAGGTCTTTGAGATGTGGTGCTACAGAATGGCATTTGAAATTTTCTAGAGAGACCATATCACTAATGGCGAAGTTTTTAACGGAATCGAAAAAGAAGGCACCGTCTCAGAGGCGAGCCCAATGGATCGTCCAATGATACAGTTATGCACCATGAGGGTGTCCTCTATAACATAATAGAGAGATGGCTGAGTGGACTAATCACAAAGGGTATACCCGACGGAAGTATTTAGAACAAGCGTGCGAGGATATGAACTGCTCCTCAAATGTTGATCTGAAGTGGGCTTCAAAGAATAGAGTTCAGTGAAGGACGAGATGCTGAACTATTATGCAAACCTATCGGATTGAGACTGCAAAGATGAATTTTAAAACTTTAAATTTGTGTACCTTCCCATAGATGTGCGAAATACCATAATATAATATACGCAAAAGGTATCTGTTCCGTGAACTTTAGAGAAATAAAAATAAAAATATTACCTTTCGGTCGATTGGATCACATCCATAGTACACAGCGTACATCAGTATTCCAGCATATACACTTAGAGTTACTAAGAAAACCAAACCTATCCAGTATATCAAAAGAACTCTAAAACAAACAAAAAAACATGAAAACGATGATAAACATTAATGATGGTTCCCACATGGCCTTTTTTATGCGAACGACACATGGCAAAATAACACAGAAATAGTTATGAGGAAAGTAAGTAGTATTTAAGAAAAAAATAGATTATCGAAATTAGCCAAAATAAAGAAAGATAATATACGATTTATAATTACGATTTTTTAAAGTTACGTAATTTTTAAATAACTTTGCCAGTGTCGTCACGAGTTGTCGTCTGTGAGTTGTCGAATCGAATTTCGAACCGAATTAGTTCAGCAAGAAAAATTGCTTACGAAGTAGGAATTATAAGAGACAACTTTAATTATACCAATATGGAACTTTTTCTCAATCTATTGAGTCTTTCAAAAGGTTGATTTAATGCAGATTTAGTATGCATTTTTCAAATACTCAGTAGTTTAAATGATGTCTAGCCTGAGTACTACATACCAATAAGTCTCATCTCTTTCCTTCAAAACAATGGAGAAGGTGATTACTATTCACATGACATAGATTACTCTAAAAGTGACACTTCTTCATATTAATCAACATGCTTATCAAAAAGGCAAGTCCACAGAAACTGCACTACTTGCAGTAACTGACATAATAGAGAAGGTACTTGATGATAAAAAATTGCCATCTGTGTCTTTCTGGACATCGAGGAAGCTTTTGATTACACCACAACTGAAGTCATCACTGGTAGAATAATGAAATGAGGAGTTGATTCGCCAATTGTAAAATGAATTGAGTCAATGTTATCAAACAGAATGGTCAGGACGACACTTCTAGATGCCGCCATAGAAATATCTCTTACAAGGAGCTGACCTCAAGAAAGTGTTCTATCACCACTTGAATGGCAGATTGTGGTTGAAAATCTACTGTAAGAGATTAATGATGCACAGTTTGTGAATCAAGGATATGCTGATGACTCGGTGGTTTCGATTGTAGGTAAATGCCCAAGAACCGTATGAAGTCTCATGCAGGTTTTCTTGAAAAATATTGAAAACTGGTGTAAGAATACCAAATTTTCTGTCAACGACAGCAAAACAATTAAAGTCTCTTTCACCAAGAGAAGGAAGTTAGCTACTCTTCTGAGCCCCCTACTCTTTTTGATAAGACTACAAACTTTTCCAAGGATGTTAAATGTCACTAGCTTCCGCATGGTAGGTTGAAAATGCGACCTTAAACCAAAGGCTGCACTTTGGATATATGCAACCATAGTAAAACCTATGGCCGCATATTAAATGCATCGCTTGGCATAATAAAATCCAACAAAAGGTATGCAGTGGTTCATTATCCAGCCTACAAAGAATGATCTGAAACATTGCCACTGGACCAATGTGCTCTACTCCAACAACAGCAATAGAAACAATGTTATGTCTAAATCCTCTACATATTCATGTGCAGATGGAGGCGGGTATGACCATACTACTTGCAATAAAGTCGA